>NW_024045024.1:0-31788 GCF_015852505.1 Tachyglossus aculeatus
TCCATCAGTACTCACTCACTTAGTGAACCCATTCGCTCCCACAGCTTCAATTTTCAACTTCAATCTCCCCTCATTCTCTTTCCCTTCCTCCAGGTTCACATCTCCTCCTGCCTTCAGGACATCTCTACCTGGGTATTCGCCCACCACCTAAAACTGAACATGTCTAAGACTGAGCTCCTTATCTTCCCTCCCTAACCCTGCCCTCGCCCTGACTTTCCACTCACTGTTGATGGCACTACCATTCTTCCCGTCTCACAAGCCCGCAACCTTGGTGTCCTCCTTGTCCTCCTCTCTTATTCACCCCACACATCCAATCCGTCACCAAAACCTGCCTGACTCACCTCCATAGCATCCGCCAAGACTCCGCACCTTTTCCTCTCCATCCAAACCGCTGCCTTGCTGGTCTCAATCCTCTCATCCCTATTGCGAATGGATTCACTGCATCAGCCTCCCTTTCTGATCTTCCGTCCTGTCTCTCTATGCTTTAGTCTATACTTCACTCTGCTGCCCAGATTATATGTACTGAACACGCTCTGGGCATGTCACCCCTACTCCTCAAAAATCCTCTAGTGGTTGCCTATCAACCTTAGAATCAAGCAAGAACTCCTCACTTTCTGCTTCAAGCTCTCCATCAAGCCTCGCCCCCATCTTACCTCACCTCCCTTCTTTCCTTCTCCAGCCCCAGCCCGCACCACACTGCTCCCCTGCCGCCTAACTTCCTCATCGGTGCCCTCGTTCTCGCCTGCTCCGGCACCAATCAATTCCTGGCCCACGTCATACCTCTGGCCTGGAATCCTCCTCCCTCACACACATCCGCCAAATTAGCTCTATTCCTCCCTTCAAAGCTCCCACTGAGAGGCTCTACCCCTTCACGAGATTGCCTTCCCAGACTGAGCCCCCCACTTTTCCTCTCCTTCCCCTCCCTCCCCTCCTCATCGTCCCCCACGGCCCTACTCCCTTCCCCTCCCCCAGCACTTGTATATAATCATACATATTTATTATTCTACTTTATTTTATTTGTACGTATTTTACTGCTGTGTTTATTTTATTAATGACATGTATATAGCTATAATTCTATTTATTCTGATGGTATTGACACCTGTCTACTAGTTTTGTCTTGTTGTCCTGTCACCCCCTTCTAGACTGTGGACCCCCTTGTTGGGTACGGACCGTCTCTGTTTGTTGCCGATTTGTACTTCCCAGGCGCTTAGTACAGTGCTTTTCACACAGTCAACGCTCAATGAATGCGATTGAATGAATGAATGAACGAATGAATGACAGTAGTGACCACAGTGAGGCTGACCGGAGTTACTCGTTTGAGACACACGTCAGTGTGACAGGTCATATTGTTCCCATGCGGTGGTATCACGATACCAGGGGCAGGGTTTGCCGTTGGGGCCAGGCCCCAGAGATGCCGGTCCCAAGGGAAGCCAGCCCCGAACAAGACATAATAGGCCCCTCAGGCCCAACGCGTGGCCCGTCCCCCGGGTGGAATCCCCCATGAGCGGCAGGGAGTTTCTCCAGAAATGCCAGGCCTCGCCGAGAGCTCGTCACGTTCTGAGTGGGGAGGGAAAGGGGAGCCGGAACACTTTACATCTCCCGGAGACACTTCTGTGGCCGACGTCCGGGAGCTGAGGGGACAGGGGTGCTTGCAGGACAGCGGAGATAGGCGCCCGCTCGCCCATCTCTGTCTGGTGAGTCTGGGTCGGGGAGAACACGGAAGAGGAACTAGTTCACGGGGGGGCGGGCGAGTGACAGAGAACGAGAGAACACTCTCCTGTCTCCTCACATCTCCACGCGTAACACATATCTAACCCCCAGAGGTCTGCATCTCTCTCCATCCGCCCAATCCCCTGGTGGGTGGCTGGGATGGAGGGGGTCGGATCAGTGAAAAATGTTCCGAGAATAGCAGTCTCTATATCCCCTGACAGAGATGGTTATTTCTGCTGCACAATGGGTGTTTATTGAGCCACTAAAATGTGCAGAGCTCTGTACAAAATGCTCTGAAAGAAAAGACTGGGTAAGTCGGCAGAGGCAGGATTAGAAACCCCAAGTCCTCTAACCTCGAGGCCAGTGCTTTTGTCCATCAGAACACACTGCTTCATGCTTCTGGGTCCTAGAATAGGAGTATGAAAGACGATATTTCCCCTATTACTCTATTATTCTACAATTACTACTCTACTATTTCCCTTATCTCTAATCTCTATTGATGCCTGTCTCCCCTTGAAGACTGTAAACCCCATGTGGGCAGGGCACATATGTACCAACCTTCGAACTTACCAACTATCAGCTGTTGTACTTTCCCAAACATTTAGTTCAGGACTATGCACACAGGCAGAAGCAGCATGGTCTAGTAGACAGACCCTTGGTCTAGGAATTAAAAGGATCTGGATTCTAATCCCACTTCTGCCACTTACCAGCTATGTGAACTGAGGTAACTCACTTCACTTCTCTGGGCCTCGGTTCCCTCATCTATAAAACGGGCATTAAGACGGTGAGCCCCACGTGGGACACGAACTGTGTCCAACAGGATTTGCTTGTATCCACCCCAGCGCTTAGTACAGTTACTGGCACGTAGTAGGTGCTTAACAAATACAAAACCCCCCCAGAAATAAGCCCTCACTAAATTCAATCGATTGGTTTGGAAGGCTGAGAATCTGGTGCAGGAGGGAAAGAGAGGCAGGTGAGGCAGAGGGAGAGGCTAGTGAAGGAGGAGAGATGGAGGTGTCTGCCAACAACAGGGAGAATAAGTCGCTTGCCTGCTGTGTGACCTCGGGCTAGTCACTTAACTCCTCTATGCCTCAGTTACTTCACCTACAAAATGGAGATTGAGACTCTGAGCCCCACGTGGGACAGGAACTGTGCCCAACCTGATTTGCTTGTATCCACCCCAGGGCTTAGTACCGTGCCTGGCACATAATGAGCGCTTAGCAAATACCGTTATTATGATGATGATGATCATTATTATTATTATTGGCATAGGGGTAGCAAATGGCAGAGAGATGATTGTCTAGGACAGTTGTGGAAAGGACAGGGTGTGGTCAGTGGAACTTTAAAGGGAATGTTACAGGTGCTGGACAAAGAATAGAGAAACCTAATTTATCCCTTTAAGATGGCCGCCTTCACCCCCCAGCACAGCCTGGGGAAAAGGTAATGGGGTAGGGAGTACAGAACCTGGATTCAAGCTCTGGCTCAGGCAGTAGCCTGCTAAGGAACTCACTTAACGTTTCTGGGCCTCAAAGATCTCAACTGTAAAATGGGAATTACAAATTTTGTCTTTCCCTACATAGCAAGCACGTTGGACGCGTCACAGGTTTCACAGTTTGACTGGAGCTCATCCCTGTGAGAGACGTCCGGCTGGTGGGCCACGTGGTTCCCATGGGGGCGGTCACCTGGGGCAGAGCCACTTCCCTGCTTGTGGGGCTAGGTCCTGAGCAATGCCGAACCCCCGGGAGCCAGCCCTGAACAGGACATAATGAGGCCCCTCAGCCCAACGTGTGGCCCGTTCCTGGGGAGCAATCCCACACGGAGCGGCAGAGACCTTGTTCGGAAAGGCCCGGCCTGGCTGAGAGCCCATTACGCTCCGAGAGGGAGGGAAGAGGAGCCGGGACCCTCCACGTCGCCCGAAGACCTTCCTGTGGCCAATGTCCGGGAGCTGAGTGATCGGGGTTAGTTGTAGGAGAGCAGAGACCAGCACCCTCTCTTTCCAGTCTCTCCAGTGAATCTGGAACGGGGAGTTCACGGATGGAAAAGGGTTCACAGGGGGGCCGGTGGTGACAGAAAACGGGAGAAAGGTCCCGTGTCACTTAACGTCTCCACACATAAAACAGATCTCTCTCCCCGGTGTCTCATCATCGTCAATCGTATTTATTGAGCGCTTACTGTGTGCAGAGCACTGTACTAAGCGCTTAATTAGTCTCAATTGCTCTCCATCCTCCAGATCGCCTCGGTGGGTGGCAGGAATGGTTAGGGATTTATTAAGCACTTATTATGTGCCATGTACTAGTACTATGTACTCAGCACTGGGGTAGATGCAAATTTATCAGATTGGACACAGTCCCTGACCTACATGGGGCTCATAGTCTTCATCCCAATTTTTTAGATGAGGAAACTGAGGCACAGAGAAGTGAAGTGGATTGCCCAAGGTCGCACAACAGACAAACGGCAGAGCCAGAATTAGAAGCCAGGTCTTTCTGCCTCCCAGGTCGGGGATCTATCCACTGGGCTATGCTTTTTCTCATTGTCTGTGGACAGGCAGAACATCCTCTGGACCTCCTCTGATTTCAAGGAGCTTACAATCTAGTGAAGGGGGCTAGACCTTAAATGAATTACAGAGAAGGGATGGCAGAGTGTAAAAGCAATGTACTCAAATGTGACATGGCTGGGAGGTGATGTGTATCAAAATCCTGAAGGGTTATAGACCCACGTGCATAGGTGACATGGAAGAATGGGCCCACCATGTAGGGAAATGAGGTGGTAATCTGGGAAGGTTTTCTGGAAGAAGTGTGATTTAGGTAGGGATTTGAAGATGGGGAGAGTGGTGGCGGTCTGTAGGATATGAAGTGGAAGGGAGGTCTAGGCCAGAGGTAGGAGGTGGGCTAGGGGGTGAGACCCGAGACAGACGGAGGTCCAGTGAGTAGGTTGGTGTTGGAGGATTAAAGTGTATGGAAACTCGGGGAGGTGAGGTAGGAAGGGGAAAGCTGATTGGGTGCCTTAAAGCTGAGAGTGAGGAGTTTCTGTTTGATGTGGAGGATGATGGAAAATTATCGGAGGATTTTGAAGGGTGGCGGGACATGGACTGAATATTTTGAGTAAAATTATCTGGGCAGCAGAATGAAGTATGAATCAGAGAGGGAGGAGACTGGAGGCAGGGAGGTCAATGAGGAGGCTGTTGTAGTAAACAAGGTAGGATAGGATAAGTGTTTGGATTAACATGGTAACAGTCTGGATGGAGAGGAATGGGGGGAATTCTAGGGATTTCGTGAAGCTAGAACCGACAGGATTTGGTGACAGACTGAAGAGAAATAGGTGGAGGAGAATGCCAAGGTACCAGCTTGCGAGACAGAGAGGATGCTGGTGCTGCAGTGATTGAAAAGGCTGATGGTGAACAGGGATTGGGTGGGAAGACGAGAAGCTCTGTTTTAGGCATATTAAGTTTGAGGTGTGAATGGGATATCCAAGTACAAATGTCCTGAAGGCGACACTGATTGAAAAGTCTGAGGGAAGACAGGGTTTGGGAGGGAAGATGAGAAGCTCTGTTTAAGACATGTTGAATTTGAGGTTGGAGTGGGGCATCCAAATAAAGATTCCCTGAAGGTATACAAACTGAAAAAAAGGAGAGAGATCGGGGTGGAGATGTAGATTTGGGAATCTATATCTGTGCTGTGGAGATTGGAGGGAGCATTAACGAAGAAGCAGGTAAGAGTGGCTTAGAAGGGACTGAAAGGTTTGGGAGTCACCTCTGTAGAGACGGGAGCTGAAGCCACGAAGGCAAGCAGAAGAAAGTGGCTAAACCTGAAGCGTGAGAGACATGGGGGAAATATCCCAGACAGAAGGAAATTTAGAGATCGCATTGGGGTGGCTGTTTATATGGGGCACCCTGGTTTAAAGTTTGTCTGTCCCGTGTCAGGTACGGATGTGTCAGAAAGTGATCTTTCATTCATTCATTCATTCATTCAATTGTATTTATTGAGCGCTTACTGCGTGCAGAGCATTGTACTAAGCGCTTGGGAAGTACAAGTTGGCAACATATAGAGATGGTCCCTACCCAACAGTGGGCTCACAGTCTAGAAGGGGGAGACAGACAACAAAACAAAACATATTAACAAAATGAAATAAATAGAATAAATATGTTCAAGTAAAATAGAGTAATAAATATGTACAAACATATATACATATATAGAGGTGCTGTGGGGAGGGGAAGGAGGTAAGACGGGGGGATTGGGAGGGGGAGGAGGGGGAGTGGAAGGAGGGGGGCTCAGTCTGGGAAGGCCTCCTTAAGGAGGTGAGCTCGCAGTGGGGCTTTGAAGGGAGGAAGAGAGCTAGCTTGGCAGATGTGCGGAGGGAGGGTAGTCCAGGCCAGCGGGAGGACCTGGGCCGGGGGTCGATGGTGGGACAGGTGAGAACGAGGCACAGTGAGAAGGTTAGCGGCAGAGGAGTGGAGAGTGCAGGCCGGGCTGTAGAAGGAAAGAAGGGAGGCGAGGTAGGAGGGGGCGAGGTGATGGAGAGCCTTGAAGCCGAGAGTGAGGAGTTTTTGCCTCATGCGTAGGTTGATTGGTAGCCACTGGAGGTTTTTGAGGAGGGGAGTAACATGCCCAGAGCGTTTCTGCACAAAGATGATCTGGGCAGCAGCGTGAAGTATGGATTGAAGTGGGGAGAGACAGGAGGATGGGAGATCAGAGAGGAGGCTGAAGCAATAATCCAGTCGGGATAGGATGAGAGATTGAACAAGCAGGGTAGCGGTTTGGATGGACAGGAAAGGGCGGATCTTGGTGATGCTGCGGAGGTGAGACTGGCAGGTTTTGGTGACGGATTGGATGTGAGGGGTGAACGAGAGAGCAGAGTCGAGGATGACACCAAGGTTGCGGGCTTGTGAGATGGGAAGGATGGTAGTGCCGTCAACAGTGATGGGAAAGTCAGGGAGAGGGCAGGGTTTGGGAGGGAAGATAAGGAGTTCAGTCTTGGACATATTGAGTTTTAGATGGCGGGCAGACATCCAGATGGAGAAGTCTTGAAGGCAGGAGGAGACACAAGCCTGAAGGGAGGGAGAGAGAGCAGGGGCAGAGATGTAGATTTGGGTGTCATCAGCCTAGAGATGATAGTTGAAGCCGTGGGAGCAAATGAGTTCACCAAGGGAGTGAGTGTAGATTGAGAATAGAAGGGGACCAAGAACTGACCCTTGAGGAACCCCTACAGTAAGGGGATGGGAGGTGGAGGAGGAGCCCGCAAAAGAGACTGAGAATGAACGGCCGGAGAGATAAAAGGAGAACCAGGAGAGGACGGAGTCTGTGAAGCGAAGGTTGGATAGCGTGTTGAGGAGAAGAGGGTGGTCCACAGTGTCGAAGGCAGCTGAGAGGCCGAGGAGGATTAGGATAGAGTCGGAGTGCTTACTGAGTGCTTACCGTGTGCAGAGCACTGTACTAAGCACTTGGGAGAGTACAATATAACAATAAGCAGACCCATTCTCCGTCACGATGAGCTTCCTAACCCTCCCTCGGTTTCAGAAGGTCCCAGGAGGAAGGGGAATTTGGGCAGGAACCCAAAGGAAAGTTTCCAGCATGCAGAATTAAGACTCCAAATCCCACAGGGGACTGAGGCCAAAAGTATAACGGCCTTCTCTTCATCCACATCCCAGCTCTGCAGGAAATGCACATTAAAATTCCAGCTTAGGATCTATAGGTGATGCGATAAGACATTCCCCATTCCAGCAGCGTTTATCTAGATTTTCTTGTGTCTCCTCCCACCCTCCACTTTATACACATCGTTTGGCCCTTCAGAAATCTGGGCCTGTTTCAGCAAGCGGTTTGGCATTCGTCATTTAAAATCTAGTAGGGAAAAATGTCACTTCTGATATCTTTGTTCTTCTGCCTTCTAAGTAGTGTGCTAAAAAGATTAAGTGCACATGGAGAAGTTAGAGATATCAGCAAAATATACAACACTTTCATTTTCTCAGGAAAATGTCAAAAAAGAGCAATTTCATCTTTTAAAGGAGCACTAAACCTAATTACAAGGGCATCACAAACTAACACAGCCAGTCCTCACACTTACAACACACTTGGTTCATGGAAAACCTCATCAATTCAGAATGGTGTTAAGTTGGAATCAATTTTTTCCTAAGAACAGTGGTATAATAAATGGGTTTGGTTTCTGGACCAAGATCAGTTGCCCTATTCTTACTAAAATCATTCAAAATTGTATACTCAGTCATAAACAATAGAACTACCTAAGTACATTTATAATGAGTCAGAGTGATTCTTTGAGAGGGTAGCCGGCTCGGACATGCCTACCTTCCTGGGTGACTCCGTCTGGCAATAGGATAGCTGCTCCTTTCCCATTCTCTGGGGTCTAACACTCCACACAACCCTCTCCCCCTTCAAATTTTCACCTCTGATAAAGTATTGAGGGTGGTAAGAGGGACTGGTGCCATAAAGCAGTGTTGTGATGTCAAAAAAACCAGAGGTTTGTAAAGTAAAAACGGTTTAAGTTAATATACGTTACAAGTGCCACTGGTAGGAACTTTAAACAGTGTAAATCAAGCACTACCTGAAAGTGGTCTCAATAAACTACAAATATTTAGGCATCTCTACCCACAAATAATGACTGTGGTATTTACTAAACACTTACTCTATGTCAAACACTTGACAAGTTCCATAATTATTATTTTTTTTTTAGAGAAGCAGCATGGCTTAATGGATAAGAGCATGGGCCTGGGTTCTAATCCCAGCTCCTCCACATAATAATCATAATAATAATAATAATATAATAATAATATAATAATAATAACAGTGATATTTGTTAAGCACTTATTATGAGCTGAGCACTGTTCTAAGCACTGGGTTGGATACAAGGTTATCAGGTTGTCCCACGTGGGGCTCAGTCTTAATCCCCACTTTACAGATGAGGCAACTGAGGCCCAGAAGTGAAGTGACTTGCCCAAAGTCACACAGCTGACAAGTGGCAGAGGTGGGATTAGAACCCACAACCTCTGTTCTCCGTGCTCTTGCCACTAAGCCAAGCTGCTTCTTCTCCCCCTTCTAGACTGTGAACCCACTGTTGAGTAGGGACTGTCTCTATATGTTGCCAACTTGTACTTCCCAAGCGCTTAGTACAGTGCTCTGCACACAGTAAGCACTCAATAAATACAATTGATTGATTGATTGATTGATTGATTGTGACCTTGGGCAAGTCACTTAACTTCTCTGGGCCTCAGTTACCTCATCTATAAAATGGGGATAAGAATGTGAGTCCCATCTCCTCCTGGAAGACCTCCCAAGGCCACAAGCAGACAAGTGGCAGAGGCGGGATTAGAACCCATGACCTTCCGATTCCCAAACCCGTGCTTTATCCACTACACCATGCTGCTTCTCCAATATATCTGTAATATGTTTTAGGGTCTGCCTTCCCCACTCGACTGTCAGCTCCTTGAGAGTAAGAATCACGTCTATTAAATCTATTGTACTCTCCCAAGCGCTGAGTATAGAGGTCTGTGCATAGTAATTAGCATTACTGATGGGCACTTGGTTGTGAATCCTTTGGTCATTTCATAGACACTCCATACTCAGTCCCTCAGCAGTTATGTCTATATCTGCAATTTATTTGTTTATATTATGCTTGTTTCCCCTTGTAGACTGTAAACTCATTGTGGGCAGGAATTGTATCGATCAGCTCTGTTGTATTGCACTCTCCCAAGTGCTTAGTACAGTGCTTCTCCACAGTAAGCACTCAATAAATACCAATGAAGGACAGACAAATTCCTCTAGACTGTAGGTTCGCTGTAGGCAGGGACTGTGTCTACCAACTCTGCTGTTTTGTTGTCTCCCAAGCCCTCAATGCAGTGCTTTGCATATAGTAAGCTCTCAGTCTAATGGGGGAAACAGACATTAATATGAATAAATAAATTATGGCCATGGACTTAAATGCTGTGGGACTGAGATTCCACCTCCTTTTCTCCATAGGTAATCTCGGCAATTCCCAGGAAGTTGTTAAAGTCACCAAGATGAAAGAAATCCTGCTGCATCTTGGAGGTCTGGGATCTGCAGCTGGTCCAGGCTGCGCTGTTCCTCTTGGTCTGCCTGGCGGTCCTGATAGGGAATCGCCTCATCGTCACCGTCACCGCCGCTCACCACGGCTGCCTTCGGTACCTTACTTCCACCCTCAGACTCCTCCTCAGCTCTGGACCTGCTGATGTCCGTGTTCTACACGGTGGTGTACCCCACCCTGAAGCCCCTCGTCTATTTCCTGAGGAACCTGGACGTGAAGGCCAGCCTGGGGAGGGTCCTAAGTGGGAGCCCATTCACCCAGGATAGAAAGTTCCTGATGATGCCTTGATCCTTTGGTTTCTTTCTCCTTGGATTGACTCTGTACAGACATGGGCGGCCTTCAAAGATCTGAGATAATTGTCTTTAGAGACTTTTCCTGGCTGCCTATTGTGAATGACTTTGACTAGTTTGGTAGAAGAGTTTTTATTCAGCTGTTCTTGACTGGTATTTAAATCTAGTTCCCATGCCTGGGGATGGATCCCTTCACTTGGATTCATCCCCTATATTCATCACCAGCAGAGGGTAGAGCACGGGCCTGGGAGTCAGAAAGACCTGGACTTTAATCCTGGTTTTGCCACCTGTCTGCTCTGTGACCTTGTGCAAGTCACTTAATTTTCTGGGACTCAGTTTCCTCATCTGTAAAGTGGGGATGAATACTGTGGGCCCCATGTGGGACATGGATTGTGTCCAACCTGATTAGCTTGTATCTACCCCAGTAGTTAATACAGTGCCTGATAAATAGTGTTCAACAAGTACCATTAAATAAAATTGAAGAGGTAGCTGCCGAAGGGTATTTAAGACTCAACTCTAATCCTCAGAGTTGAAAGAGAAAGCTATTATTAATCATTGAAAGTGAATGAGGACTCTGTTGAGGTTGTTCTAAGAAGGGGTCCCAGAGTGGGAACCACATGGGAATGGGCAGTTATTTAGGTTGTGTGAGCCGAGACCACAGAGAGCTTACGATCCCATCCTTCCAAGATTCCCAGATGGTCACATCTGCTCTAGGAACCAGAAGAGAGTGTACAGATTGAATTTTTCCAACCACTTAATGCTCTCAGTTGTCACTCAATAAACCCCATGATCATTTCTCCTCCTACTATTACTGTTGCTACTATTATTATTCATTGTATAATATACTTCAATAATTAAGTATTAATCTAATCAAACAATCAAACCGAAGTACAATAGAGGGCCAAGATACATTCTGTGCACACAAGGAGCTTATATTTTTCAATATAAGCAGGTTTCTGTAGCACACAGCCGTACATTGTGAAAACTGGAATGAGATCTTGGGGTCCTTTTCTTTATTTTTCCTAAGTCAATCTGAATATTGGATTCAACCTTGACTAACCAAATGGGCTAGGATGCCCATAATCCCTACAATGATATATCTCCAATCCCCAGAGTTGTAACAGTAAGTTATTATTAATCATGGAAAGTGAATGAGGACTCTGTTGAGGTTGTTCTAAGAAGGAGTCCCAGAGTGGGAACCATATTGGAATGGGAAGTTATTTAGGTTGTGGGAGCCGGGACCACAGAGAGCCCACGATCCCGGTCTTCCAAGATTCCCGGATGGTCAGCAGTCTCAGCGGAGCCCCGGACCTGTCCTCCCATGAGGAATCACCCAGAAAATAACCCGTCCGTCGCCTGAGAGGACGGTGCAGCCATCCAGAGAGCCAGGAGGAGGAGGGAGTATCCTGATAGCTCTCACCCCTCACCCAGAACTTCCCGTCACAACTACCAGTGTTCAGGACCGACGAGATGGTCCAGGACAGATGAACTGGAGTGAGCCTCTCTCTCAGAATAGGTCGATGCTTCCTGCCCAGGACAGGCCCGGTGACTCCGGAGAGGAGTAGGGGAAAGGTGAGGGGCAGGGAAGGGAAATTTCAATATAAGAACAGGAAATAACAGGAATTTTCCTGTTCTTTCTTAATAATAATATTTGTGGTATTTGTTAAGTGCTTACCATGTGCCAAGCACTATGCTCATTGCTGGAGTAGATTTGATATAATCAGACTGGACACTGTCCCTGTCCCACATGGGGCTCATCGTCTTAAACCCCATTTTACAGCTGAGGAAATCGAGGAACAGAAAAATTAAGTGACTTGCCCGAGGTCGCCCAGCAGATACGTGGCAGAGCCGAGATTAAGACCAACGTCCTCTAGGCTCCTAGGACAGTCCTTTTCCCACTAGGATGTGCTGCTTCTCCAATTATGTACAATTATGTAACCAGAATCCTTGCAGATGTTTGCAAATGGAATAGACTTCTAGGAGTCAGGAGTGGCTTCAGTGCGGCTGGTCCATGCTGCGCTGTTCCTCCTGGTCTACCTGGCAGCCCTGACGGGTACTCTCCCCCTCATCGTCGTCGTCACCACGCTCGACTGCCGCCTCCACACACCCATGTACTTCTTCCTCAAGAACCTGTCCCTCATCGACCTCTGTTACATCTCCGTCACTGTCGCCAACTCCATCCACAATTCCCTGAGCAACCAGAGATCCATCTCCTAAGTGGGCTGTGCCATTCAGGTCTTTTCCGTGGCATGATTAGCCAGCTCAGAGCTGTTCATCCTCATGGTGATGTCCTACGACTGCTACGCCGCCATCTTTCTCCACCTGAGCTAGGAGGTCGTCATGGCTCGAGGGGCCTGTGGGAAAATGGCCTCCGACTCCTGGCTCAGCGGGGGCCAGTTTGCGGCAGTGTGTTCAGCTGGGACGTTCTCCTTGTCCTTCTGCAGGTCCAACACCATCCCCCAATTCTTCTGTGACGTTCCCCCTCAGCGGAAGATCACCTGCTCTGAGAATCACATCGCCATCGACGTGCTGTGATTTTTAAGGCAACTTTAGCTGTCGTCTGCTTCATTTCCACCTTCATCTTGTACGTGCGCATCTTCCGGGCCGTACTGATGATGCCATCCGCCGAGGTTCGGGCCAATGCCTTCTACATCTGCCTGTCTCACCTAGCGTCCTCACTGTTTTCCTCTCTGCGGGTGTACTTCTCTATATCAAGCCTCCCTCAGGCCACTCCTTGATCTTGGACCTCCTGGTATACGTGTTCCACACAGTGGTGTCCCTTTCCCTGAACCCCCTCATCTACAGCTTGAGAAACTGGGACATGAAGATCGCCATGGGCAAGATCCTAAAAGGGTCACTCACCCAGCCGCTGCTCTGGGACAAAATGCCTCCTTCCTTGTGCAAATAATTTCACACCACCCCTTAACCAAGGAATTGTCCTTGGACCTAGCACGATACTTAACTGTCCTAACGGGATCCGAGAAAACTCTTGACGTTGATGAATTATCAAAGTCTGGGGAGAGGCGGCTAAGACTGAAGTATGACTGACAATCCAGTTTTGGGGAGGCTTCATGGGGAGGGAAGTTCCTGTAGACTGTAACATCACTGTGCGCAGGTAATGTACTTAACAACTCTGTTATACTGAACTATCACAAGTGCTTAGTAGAGTAAGTTAAGTTTTGGGGCAGTTCTAATCCCTGCTCTGACACTTGTCTTCTGTGTGACCGTTGCTCCTCGTGGTTTCGGGGGCAACTCTCGGGTTCTTACCCTCTCCGGGTCTTCGGACGTCTCAGGACGCGGCCCGCGCGTTCATACCAGGAAGAGTCAGCCAGAGGTTCAAAGCTTGGTTGCCGTTTATTTGCTATCAGCGGTTACATGGTTGAAAGAGAGAGAGAAAGATCGAGAGAGAGCGAGAGAGAGAGGGAGGGAGCGCGCACCCCCCCTTGTCTTGTTCGTCTCTTATACCCTCCGTTGCCCGGGGGCAGGGTTTTCTCGGGGAATGGCGTATCGAGGCTTTGCCATGTAGCACACGCCGCCCTCCAGCCACTAGCCTAGCAACAGCTCTGTCCAGTCACGAAGCGTTTGCTCTGGCTCGCCCCCAGCCACCCGTTGCCAACCATCGCTGGCTGTGGATATGGCCTTGAGGTTGCCTCTGAGCCTTGCAGGTGCAAGCTTGTTTTTCTTGCCCTGGTCTCTTTATCTCCTGTTGTTGAGTCTGTTTAGCCTTGAGCCGTTGGGTACGGTTTGTGTGCACATACTGCCTGTTCCCTGTTTGTTCCTTGCTCAGCACCTTCCCCCGCTCCCTACGTGTGACCTTGGGCGAGCCATTTAACTTCTCCGTGCCTCAGTTACCTCATTTGTAAAATGGGGATTAAGAATGTGAACCTCATGTGGGACAACCCTATTACCTGGTATGTACCCCAGTGCTTAGAACAGTGCTTGGCATGTAGCAGGTGTTTAACAAATACCATATTTTTTGAAAAAGTTATCAAGGCCTAAAGGAATGGGAATCGCTCCATTCATTCAATCGTATTCATTGAGCGCTTACTGTGTGCAGATCATTGTACTAAGCGCTTGGGAAGTACAAGTTGGCAGCATAAAGAGACGGTCCCTACCCAACAACGGGCTCACAGTCTAGAAAGGGAAGACAGACACCAAAAGAAAACATGTGGACAGGTGTCAAGTCATTAGAACAAATAGAATTATAGCTAAATGCACATCATTAACAAAATAAATAGAATAGTAAACATGTACAAGTGAGCTAGACATTAAGACATCTAGACATTAAGCTCATTGTGGGCAGGGAACATGTCTACCAACTCTATTATATTGACCTTTTCCAAGTACTTAGTACAATGCTGGGCCCAGAGCAAGTGCTCAATAAATATGATTGATTGATTGAGACGAATTCTGATGCCAGCTCTGCGACTGGCTTGCTTTGTGACCTTGTGACATACAGGAAATGACTTAACATCAGTAGGATCGCTCTTCCTCTTACACTCTGAGCCCCTGTGGGACAGGAATTGTGTCTGAACTGATTCTTTTGTTTCTATACCAGGAGATGGAACAATTTAGGCACACAACCTCTTAATAAATACAATAATGATATCATTGTTAGTAACTATTATGAAAATATAATGATACGCTCCTTAGCCTGACTGTGGGGGTGGGTATGAAAGTCGTACAGTGGGAAGAGGTATGGGAAAAGGGAAGAAAGGATGAATGCAGCTCCATCTATCTTGTCAAATGCATCTTCTCTCGTCAATCTATCTTTCTTTCCTTCCATCCATCCATCCAGAGCACGAGCTTGGAATCAGAGATCGTGGATTCTAATCCCAGTTCTGTTACTTGTCAGCCATCTGACTCTGGGAAGGACACCTCACTTCTCTATGTCTCAGTTAACTCATCCGTAATTTGCGGATTGAGAGTGCGAGTCCCATGTGGGACAGGGGCTGTGTCCAACCTAATTACATTGTATTTACTCCAGCACATAGAAATGTGGTTGGCACATAGTAAGCACTTACAAAGACCTTAATTATTACTATTGTCAATGGTATTTTTTGACCACATCCTGGGTGCAAAGCACTGTAGTAAGCTCTCAGGGGAGTTGAAAAGAAATAAAATTGCACTGTTCCTGCTGTCCAGAAGATTATGATCTAATGGGTTAGCTAGACAAAGAATAAATTATGTAGAGGAGGAAGGACAGAAGGGAGAGATGAGAAAGTGGACGAACGCTTGATTCAAGTGTACAGTTTATACAGTCAGTATGAAAAGAGCTTCAACGGATTTGCAATCAGGGGTCAGAAGAAGCAACGTTGCCTAGTGGGTAGAGCACGGGCCTGGAATTCAAATGGACATGGGTTCTGATTCCTGTTTCACCACATGTCTGCTGTGTGTATTCCTGTTTTACCAAACGTCTGCTGTGTGACCTTGGTCAGGGTCGCTTAACTTCTTCGTGCCTCAGCTCCGCATCCATAAAATGGGGATTGAGATGTGAGCCCCACGGTGAACATGGACTCTGTCCAATCTGATTAGCCTGTAGCTACTCCAGCACTTTGTATAGTGCCTGACATATAGTAAAAGCTTCAAAAATTCTATAAGAAAAAGTTACAGTTGGCTGATTGACTGACAGATTGAGTGGCTCAGGCTGTGAATTAGACAAAGGTGAAATCATTCATAGTGGCTAAAGACTGTTGTTGAAAACAGGAACCGTTGGGAAGCTGTGATGCAGATGCCGCTGTGTCCACAGGAACCCCTTGTCTCCGAGGAGCCTCAGGAACAAGGTGAACAGAGGGTGCTTGGCTTATCCAGGCCACGAGATCCCTCGGCAGGGCCCTGAGCCATCCTCCAGGGATACCCCTAGGAGCAGGGATCCCCCTCCTGCATTATCTACAGGGACGGGTCCCAGTCGGGAGAGCTTCTCGGGGTCTGAGGGACAGCGGAGAGGGATCGAGGGCTCCTCTCTTTTCCTTCCTGGCTGACTGAAGCCAGGAGTCTGAGGACAAAGACGAGACCAGACCAGCCCTGCAAATGTCAGCGACCCCCAGCCGCACGCCCCGGTGACAATGACTGGGGGTGAGTAAAATCGAGGGAGAGGGGAGGGCGAGGATGTGGATGGAAGAGATGGCCAGCCAGTCTGGGGCCTGAGGTGGTCTGGTTTGCCTACTCAGAGCTGTTCTCGCTACTACTGCTATGCGTCCATCTGCCTCCCCCTAAGCTACGAGATCGTTATGGCTCGAGTGGCCTGTGGGAAGATGGCTGCCGCCTCCTGGCTCGGCGGGGACTGTTTGCGGCATTGTGTTCACCTGGGACGTTCTTCCTGTACTTCTGTGGGTCCAGCACCGTCCCCCAGTTCTTCTGTGACATCCCCACTCTGCTGAAGATCACCTGCTCGGAGAAGCACAACGCCATCGACGCGACAGCGATTTTTGGAAGGGCCTTAGGTGTCATCTGTTTCATTTCCATCGTCGTGTCGTACGCGCACATCTTTCTGGTCGTGCTGAGGATACCGGCCGCTGAGGGCCGGGACAAAGCCTTCTCCACCTGTCTGCCTCACCTCGGCGTCATCACTGTTTCCTTCTCTGCTGGTGCATTTTTCTACATCAAGCCACCCTCAGACTCCTCCTTGATCGTGGACCCGCTGGTATCAGTGTTCTACACAGTGGTGCCCGTGTTCTACACAGTAGTGCACCTCTCCCTCAACCCCCTCATCTGCAGCTTGAAGAACCGGGACATGAAGACCGCCATAGGCAGGATCCTAAAAGGGTCACTCACCCAGCCTCCGCTCTGGGACAAAACGTCTCCTTCATTGTGCAAATAATACCACACCACCACTTAACAAAGGAATTGCCCTTGGATCTAGCTAATTAGCTGGACTTAGCTGTCCTACAGGGTTCACAGAAAATGCTGCCCCGGTGAGAGTGACTTGGGTTGAGTGAGATTGAGGGGCAGGGGGACAAGGAAGAGGATGGAAGAGATGGAGCTAGTCTGGGGCCTGAATTGCGGTTTGGAACAGGACCGCGGCCCCCAGCCGGACAGGGGTTATAGAAGGGTGATAGATTTGTTACCGGAATTGTATTTTCTATGTTCTTAGTACAGTGCTCTACACACAGTAAGTGCTAAATAAATACGAATGAATGAATGAGAAGGCCCCCAGCCGGACAGGGGTTATAGAAGGGTGATAGATTTGTTACCGGAATTGTATTTTCTATGTTCTTAGTACAGTGCTCTACACACAGTAAGTGCTAAATAAATACGAATGAATGAATGAGAAGGAGGGAGGTGATTTCCAATTCAGTGACCCCTCCAACCATCACACACCTCTCCTCCTTCCTCCTCAAACCTTGCTACCATGCCAACTACCCGCCGGACTATGGTGCTCCAGCACAGCATCAGCACTGTGGACGGGCACTTTGGTCGTTAGTGGTTCCCAGAATCCCTGGCAGAGGATAAGTGATAGGCAGGGCTGAGAGAACGAGACCAGGTTTGGACAGCCACTGGTAGTATAAGCCATTCCTCCCTGTTAGAGTTATTCCTACATGTTGGGAGAAGACAAATAGTGGGAAAGGTTGTAAATCCCTGTCAGGATGGGCTTTCTAGCCTACTGGGGTAGGTTGACACGTCTAATTTACTATCAATCTACTAATCTTGAATCAGATTTATTGAGAGCTTATTGTGTGCACGAAGCACTCGTAAAGTAATAATAACAATAGTAGTACTTGTTAAGCGCTTACTGTGTCCCAAGCATTGTCCTTAGCCCTAGGGGTAGGTACAGATAAAGCAGGTTGGATACAGGCCTTGTTCCACATGGAGCTCACAGTCTTAGCCCCCATTTTACATATAAGGTAACTGAGGATCAGAGAAGTTAAATGTCTTGCCCATGGTCACACAGCAGACATGTGGTGGAGCCGGAATTAGAACCCAAGTGCATCTGACTCATTCATTCATTCATTCATTCATTCATTCAATCGTATTTATTGAGAACCTACTGTGTGCAGAGCACTGTACTAAGCCCTCGGAAAGTACAGTTCGGCAACAGATAGAGGCAATCCCTACCCAACAATGGGCTCATAGTCTAGAAGGGGGAGACAGACAAGAAAACAAAACAAGTAGACAGGCATCAATACCATCAAAATAGATTAATATATTTATAGATAGATATATATCATTGATAAAATAGAGTAATACATATGTACAAATATACAAAAGTGCTATGGGGAGAGGAAGCGGGGTAAAGCATAGGAAGGTAGTAGGGCGATAAGGAGGGGAGAAGGAGCAGAGGAAAAGAGGGCGCTCCGTCTGGGAGGGCCTCCTGGAGGAGGTCAGCTGTCAGTAGGGCTTTGAAGAAGGGAAGAGAGCTCATTTGGCGGATGTAAGGAGGGAGGGCATTCCAGGCCAGAGATAGAAAGTGTGCCAGGGGTCGACGGTGTGACAGGAAAGACCGAGGCCCAGTGAGGAGGTTGGCGGCAGAGGAGTGGAGTGTTTAGGCTGTGGAGGGAGAGAAGGGATGTGAGGTAGGAAGGGGAAAGGTGATGGAGAGCTCTGAAGCCAATACAGAGGCCTTTTTGCTTCATACGAAGGTTGATAGGCAACCACTGGAGATTTCTGAGCAGGGGAGTAACATGCCCAGAGCCTTTCTCTAGAAAGACAATCCTAGCAGCTGCGTGAAGTATACACTAAAGCCGGGATACTCAGGGGGAAGAGAGACCAGAAAGGAGGCTAATGCAGTAATCCAATAGGGATAAGATGAGAGATTATTCCATCGGTTTAGATGGAGAGGAAAGGGCCGATCTTGGCGATGTTGTGAAGGTGAGACCGGCAGGCTTTGGTGACAGATTGGATGTGCGGGGTGAATGAAAGGGCGGAGTCAGTCAAGAATGACACCAAGGTTGTGTGTTTGTGAGACGGGAAGGATGGTAGTGCCATCCACAGTGACGGGAAAGTCAGGGAAGGGACCGGGTTTTAGAGGGAAGATAAGGGGTTCAGCGTTGTACATGTTGAGTTTTAGGTGGCGGGCAGACATCCAGGTGGAGATGTCCTGAAGGCAGAAGTAGATACGAGCCTGGAGGGAGGGAGAGAGAACAAGGGAGGAGATGTAGATTTGGGTGTCACCTGCGTACAGAATTTAGTTGAAACCATGGGAGTGAATGAGTTCCTCATGGGAGTGAGTATAGATGGAGAACAGAAGGGGACCAAGAACTGATCCTTGGAGAACCCCTGCAGTAAGGGAATGGGAGGGGAATGAGGAGCCCATCAAGGAGACCGAAAAAGAACGGTCAGAGAGATAAGAGGAGAACCAGGAGAGGACAGAGTCCGTGAAGCCAAGGCTGGATAACGTGTTGAGGAGTACGGGATGGTCAACTGTGTCAAAGGCAGCTGAGCTGTCGAGGAGGATTGTCAAAGAGTAGGAGGCATTGAATTTGGCAAGAAGGGGGTCATTGGTGACTTTGAGATGGCAGTTTCAGTGGAGTGTAAGGGACGGAGGCCAGATTGGAGGGGGTTCAGGAGAGAGTTGGAGTTGAGGAATTCTAGGCAGCGAGTGTAGATGATTCGCTCTAGGAGTTTGGAAAGGAAGGGTAGGAGGGAGATAGGGTGATAACTGCAAGGGGCAGTGGGGTCAAGAGAGGGTCTTTTTAGGACAAGGGAGACATGTGCATGTTTGAAGAGAGGGAAAGTGCTTTATCCACATTATAACATTATAACAGACACATTCCCTGCCCTTCCTAGAAGGAAAGAAAGAATGGAAAGATGAATACCCAATTATTGTGTGCCCTTTTACAGATGAGAAAACTGAGGCCCAGAGAAGTGAAGCGACTTGCCCAAGGTCCCACTGCAGCAACGTGACATAGGCAGAATTAGAACCCTAGTCCCCTACCTCCCACTAAGTTATGCTTTGGAGAGTACAATTGAATAAAGATGGTAGATGTGCATGCTGCCCACAAGGAGCTCACAGTCAAGAAGAGAACTCCTGGGCAGAGGCTCTTTTCCACTAAATGAGTTTATTCGTGCTTGAGTTAGGTGAAGTGGGTTTAGAGGGCTGGGAAATGAATCGGGGAAGCTCGTTGGAGAAGGGGGATTTTAGCAGTGTTCATAATTTGGAAAGTACTGGGCTCTCTATGATTTTGAGTGGCTGAGAGGGAGTTCCAGGCTACTATGGAAACGGGGGAGTCGAGCTTGAGTAACAACTATAAAGTTGCTCTGAGAGCCGAGAAGATGAGTTGAACAATGGAAAGGGAGTGAAGTGCAGTCATAGGGCGGAGATCCTACAAGCCGATTGTGAGTTTTTGTTGTTTGCGAAAAGACACGACTTGTCATGAGTGGAGGTTAAGGAGAGGAGAGATGTGTGCTGAGCAATGCTTTAGGAAAGGACTAGATGAATGATGAATGATGAGGTATGCTTGTGTTTGTGTGCGTACAAGTGTGAATGCAGATATGTGAGCAAATTTAATCAGTTTGGTGTATATGTGGGTTTTATTTTTCTTGTTTGTTTTATGGTATCATTAAGTGCTTATCTTGTCCCAGGTACTGTATTAAGCACAGGGGTAGATACCAGCCAATCAGGTTGGACATAGCTTATGCCCCATATAGTGTTCACAGTTGTAATTCCCAATTTACAGATGATGTAACTGAGAAACAGAGAAGGTAAGTGACTGGCCACAGGTCACACAGCAGACAAGAAGCCGAGTAAGGATTAGAATCCAGGTCCTTCTGTCTAGCAGGCCCATTCTCTCTCCACTAAGTGGATGAATGTATGTGCAAAGGTATTTCTTATTTGACTCTAAAACAACCGAAAAAAGTACACAACAGTCATGTACAAATCCTTATGTTCTGTGACCTCTGCTATCTGCTATTCATTTTAGTTTCAGTCTCCTCAACCAAAAATAATTCTCTGGATATTTATTATGTGCTTACTATGTGCCAAACAAAGTATTAAGTGGTAGGGGAGATTCCGGACAATCTGGTGGAACCCAGTCTGTGTCCCACAAGGGCTTGACAGACCAAGTAGGAGGGAAAACAGGTGTCGAATCCTCATTTTACTATTGCAAAAACTGAGGTTCAGAGAAATTAAGTCACTTTCCCATGGCTATGCAGCCGACAAGTAGTATATTTGGGATTAGAACCCAGGTCTTCCAACTCGCAGGCCTGTGTTCTTCCCAGTAGCACCCTACATTTCAAATCTTGGTGCTTCCAATAGAATGGAAGTTCCTTGGCGGCAGTGATCATATGTACTAATACCATGTCCTCTGTAGGTATTCAATAAATGGAATTGATTGACTAAGTCCTATTCCTTCACCCACAACATCAGTGTCACTGAATTAAAGTCCTCCCTCCCTCTTCCTGTGCAGGGAGTCAGCATCATTCTCCAGAGGTGTTCAATGCCTCCACGGTGAACTCAAAGATTATTTTCAACTCAATAACTGTCTCCTCTCCATAGGGACTCACCAGCAAGTGTCCAGTAATTCCTTCATTTATCCAATCAATGGATCTAACTGTCTCTTCCCTAATCACATGCTGAAAGTCAATGCTGCCCCTCCAAAATGCCCAAAGTCTCCAGAGTGATGGGATTCCTCCTGCTGGGTTTCTCAGCGATCCGGGAGCTGAAGCTGGTCCAGGCTGAGCTGTTCCTCCTGGTCTACCTGACCTATTGTAGATCCATCTCCCTCCTGGGATGTGCCGCCCAGGTCTTCCTGGTGGTGGTTTTGGCCACTTTAGAGCTGGACATCCTCACAGCGATATCCTATGACCGCTACGCTACCATTTGCCACCCTTGTGCTATGAGCTCAACATGAACAACACGGCCTGTGGTAAGATGTTGTCTGCCTGCTGGCTCAGCGGGATGCTGTTTGCGGTCTTATATTCAGCTTCGACTTTCTCCCTGAGCTTCTGTGGGTCCAACATAGTCCAGCAATTCTTCTGTGACGTCCCCTCCCTGCTGAAGATCTCCTGCTACAAGGACCACGTCGCCAAAGATGTTAGCGTTGCAGGTGGGGTAGCTTTAGCAGCGTCTGCTTCGTCTCCTTCGTCGTCTCCGATGTTCGCATCTTCCAGTCCGTGCTGAGGATGCCGGCTGCTGAGATTCGGGCCAAAGCCTTGTCCATCTGCCTGCCCCACCTCGCCATCTTCACCGTTTTCCCATGTATGGCCGTCATCTCCTACCTCATGCCCATGTCAGACTCCCCCTCGACCCTAGACCAGTTGGTGCCCGTGTTATATACCGTGATGCCCCCAACTTGAACCCCCTAATCTACAGCCTGAGAAACCGGGACATGAAGGCCGCCCTGGGCAGAGTCCTAAAGGGAAGATTCCTCCTTTCGCCTCTAAGGGACAAAATGTCTGTTTCCTTTTGCTGACTATTCCATTCCTCATCAGGGTTCTGTAAGTGGGAATATCCATATAAAAAATCTCTCCAAAGAGAAAGTCCAGTGCCTGAGGATTTGTCAATGTCTGGGATTTGTCATGTAAGCGCTTAACAAATACTATTATTATTATTATTATCATTATTATTACCCCCGCCTTTGGCAGTCTTTTGCGAGTAAATTCGTAATAAATTCAATAATAATAATAATAATAATGCCAGTCATTTAGCGCTTACTATGTGCGCTTACACTGTTCTAAGAGCTGGGGAGGTTACAAGGTGATCAGTTTGTTCCAAGGGGGGTTCACAGTCTTAATTCATATTATACAGATGAGGTAAGTGAGGCACAGATAAGTTCAGTGACGTGCCCAAAGTCACACAGCCACCAATTGCCGTAGTCGGAATTTGAACCCATGACCTCTGACTCCAAAGCCCATGCTGTTTCCACTAAGCCACGCTAATAATGATAATGCTGATACTACTATTGATAATAACAGTAATTCTTTGAATTTTAAGATCACTCGGTGGCTATGAAAATCAGAAAATCGGAGGGTGATAAGGGAGAAGGGATGTAATCGTGGAAACCGTCCCCCACATTAAACTGCCTGTTTACTTGTTTTGATGCCTATCTCCCTCCTTCTAGACTGTGAGCCGGATGTGGGCAGGGATTATATCTGTTGCTAAATTGTACTTTCTAAGCGCTTAGTACAGTGCTCTGCTCACTCTAAGCGCTCAATACGATGGAATGAGGAATGAATTTGACTGATCAAATCGTTGCCTCGAATCCATCCGTCCATCCATCCATCTGTCCATCTCTCTATCTGTTCACCTCTTGGTCTGTCCATCCATCCATCCATCCATCCATCCATCCATCCATCCATAATAATGATAGTGGTATTTGATAAGCACTTACTATATTCCAGACATTGTATTAAGTGCTGGGGCAGATACAAGCAAATCAAGTTTTACACAGTCCCTATCCCACACGGTACTCACAGACTCAATTCCCATTTTAAAGATGAGATACCTGAGGCACGGAGACGTGAATTGCCTTGTCTAAGGTCACACAGCAGAAAATTCATCCATCCAACCATCCACTTATCCATCCATCTATCACCCACCCTTCCATCCATCCATCCAACAACCCATCCATACTTCTATCTATCAATCCATCCACCCATCAATCAATCAATGATATTTTTTGAATGCATCCTGGGTGTAAAGTACTGTAGTGAACTCTTTGGAGATAACAAAATAAACACCATCCCTGATTTCCAAGGACTATCAGGGGAGACAGACAGAGAATTAATTAATAAGAGGATGAAGAGAATGGAAAGAATGCTCCTATTCGAGCACATAGTACATTTTATAAAGGCCACTATGTACAGAAATATAATGGTGGGTGTGAGTGCAAAAATGGAGAAGTGGTCCAAGATGTTGATTGGTAGTTGGGAGAAGATGACTTAGGGAGAAGAAAAATGAATCGTGTGAGGCATCCTGGAAGTGGTGGGAAGACGGAAGGGCTTTGAAGATGGGGAAAGCTGGGCTCTGATGAGCTGGAAGGTGGGAGGAGGAAATATGGGCTGACAGATTATTTTTCCATATATCGTCACTGACATATTTTGAAATAGGCTAGGACCATTCAGAGGAGAGAATACAGTGACCTCTTCACTCGAATTTGGTACAGTGTCTCAGCTCAGAGATAGAAGAGGATGAACCCTAGGCTACAACCTATTCCTTCTGAAACCAGGGATTTTCCCGTCATGTTCACCCTGACAATATCAGTGATTCCTTACCAACACCCCGTTCTCAGAACCCCTCAGCCCGTCCCAAACAGATAATAATAATAACCAAAATAATAATTGCATCTGCTAACTGATTACTTTGTGTCAAGAGCTGGTCTAAGCGCTGGGGTAGATAGAACCCAATCAGGTTGTCCCACTGGGCTTCACAGTCTTAATCCCCATTTTCCAGATGAGGTAGCTGAGGCCCAGAGAAGTTAAGTGGTTTGCCCAAAGTCACACAGCAGACAAGTGGCGGAGCCGGAAATACAACCCACGTCCTCTGACTCCCAAGCCCGGGCTCTTGCCACTAAGCTATGCTGTTCTCACGCTGCTTCTCTGGGTTGATCCCCCAAGCAAGTCCGGGTGAGGGTCTTAGGGTGGATTTGCAGTCATTTCTCATTCTCTCTAGATTTGCAATAAGATGTCAGAAAATCCAACTGATTAAATGAACGATTGATGGTTTGAGGTCATGAATAGGATGAAACTTAGAGAAGCAGCGTAGCCTAGTCGATAGAGCATGGACCTGGGAGTCAGAATGACCTGGACTCTAATCTCGGTTTTGCTACCTTTCTGCTGTGTGACCTTAAACAAGTCTCTTCACTTCACTTGGCTTCAGTTCCCTCATCTGTAAAATGAGGATTGAGACTGTGAGCCCCATGTGGGACAGGGACTATGTCCAGCCTGATTAGCTTGTATCGACTTCCAGGACATAGTACGGTACCTAGCACATAGTAAGCGCTTGCCAGGTACCACTGAAGAAAGGAAAAGAAGCTGAAGCGCCCACCCGTTGAACCAGGTGGTCACTAACAGCGGGAAGCGTTAGAATCCTGTGGCCATGGGAACCCTGCAGTTAAGTGCCATCACCGGATCCTCATCTCTGTAGGGATTCAAAGACCGTGGGGACAGGCCGCCGTGATCCGGTCCTCCGGGGATCCCCCCTCCGAGCGGCGGTGATTTTAAATAAGGGGACGGGACACTGTCTGGAAAGCGCATCTCAGTGTCCGCCGAAGAACAGAAGGGCTGACGGCTTCTCGCTCTCCCTCCGTGGCCCCTGCATCCAGGAGCCTCCCCCAGCCCCAGGCTGGCTCGGTGAGAGTAACCGGGGGCTTGGAGGGACAGGGAGGGACCATCGGGCTAATCAATGTAAGTGTGAGGGTCACTCTGGGAAGACGTTCATTCCCGGGGCCCAGGGTAGAGTTGGAAGCAGGGCTGCAAAGGGAAAACATTTGCCCCTACGGGAGCCTCCTGGTCCCCTCCATCCACCACCCAAACCCCGGCTGTCATTGCTGCTGGGCTAGGACGTTATGACATGGCATCAGTCCCGGGCCGAGGTGACTTCAACCATCAGCTCAACCCTCCGGGCAGGGACAAGATGGTATGACTGAAATTGCACCAGCCAGATGCTTCATCACCAATTGGACTTCCCCCCAAAATCCTGGGCGGATGCAAGAGAGAAGCAGTGTGGTCTAGCGGATAGAGCATGGGCTGGGAGTCAGAGGCTTTGTGTTCTAATTGTGCTCCACGTCTTTTTTATTTTTAAATGGCATTTGTTATACGCTTACCATGTGTCAAGCATTGTTCTAAGCACTGGGCAAGTAAATCAGGTTGGATAAAATCCTTGTACGTCATGGGGCTCACAGTCTGAAGAGGAGGGAGAACAGGTAACTGAGGCACAGAGAAGCTAAGTGACTTGCCCAAGGTCACACAGCAAGCAGTTGGCAGAACTGGAATTAAAGCCCAGATGCATGCTCTTTCCACTGTGCCAGGCTGCTTCTCCTCTGGGTTATTTGGGGCAAGTCACTTCTCTTCTCTGTGCATCAGTTCCCTCATCTGTAAGATGGGGACTGAGATTGTTAGCCCTGTGCGGGACGGGGACTGTGACCTAACCAATTTTCTTGTATTCACTCCAGAGCTTAGTACACTGCCTGGCATGTAATAAGAGCATAAGAGATACCATAAACAGAGAGGTAAAGGGCTTGATCCATGCATCAAAGACTTCCCAATCCAATAGGCTAGATAGGCAAAATGTCATTTACAAATGGGAGGAGAAAAGAATGGGACTATCGATATGTGGATAAGAAACAGCTTGGTTTAGTGCAAAGAGCACGGTCGTGGGAGTCAGAGGTCATGGGTTCTAATCCCAGCTCTGCCACTTGTCAGCTGTGTGACTTCGGGTAAGTCACTTAACTTCTCTGTGCTTCCATTACCACATCTATAAAACGGGGATTAAGACTGTGAACCCCAGGTGGGGCAGCCTGGTTACCTTCTATCTTCCCCAGTGCTTAAAACAGTGCTTGCCACATAGTAAGCAGTTAACAAATACTATCGTCATTATTATCATTAGTGCTTGATAATCATATTTTTGAGTGCTTAATGTGTGCAGAGCGCTATTCTGAATGCTGAGGAGAGTACCCTATGAAAGAGTTGATAGATATATTCCCTGTAAACAAGTAGCTCACCGTCTAGCGGGGAAGCAGACATTAATCAGTCAGCAAATCGTAGACATTTATTGAGCCCTTACTGTGTGCAGAGAGCTGTACTAAATACTTGGAGGGATACAATATAAATGAGATGGTACACGTTTCCTCAATGAGTTTAAAGCCTAGATTAAAGAACCTTACATTCGGCAGCAATATCCTGAGAGTCTGCAGATGCATTAAGTCTGGAGATGGTCACTGACAGATTGTGGGAAGAAGTGAATTAGCTAAATCCTCTATGAGAAGGGGGGGATTCCAGAGGGTTTTTGAGGGATGGATATCTTCGGGCTGGGTAATTGAAAAGGGTGGATTTCCAGGCAAAAGGAAGGGTGGGAGCCAGAGGTGTGAGGAGGAAGGGTTGAAAGCGAGTCACGGTAAGAACGTTGTTTTTGGAGGGTTGGTTGAAGAAAGCGGGTAATGAGGACGAGAGTGAGGCCAGTGATCAGACATTCACTGAAATCAACCCAACTATAATTCGTTATTCTTCTAGACTCTAAGATCGTTGTGGGCAGGGACTGTGCCCGTTTATTATTCTATTGTACTCTCCCCAGCATTTAGTACAATGCTCTGCACACAGTAAATGCTCAATCAATATTACTGAAAGAATTCACTTTCCACTTTACAGGAGCTGCTGCAATCAGGGTCCCTGTGCTAGAAGCTGTGTATTTGTGTGTGTATGTGTGTGTATGCAAGGTATTGGGTAGCTGGAAGCAGCGAACAAGTTCAGGCAGTGGGGAAGGTTGAAGACGAAGATAGAAAAAGATCTCCCTTCAGACTGTAAACTCGACGTGGCCAGGGAACATGTCTTCCAACTCTGTTGGGATGGCAGAGGGGAGACAATCTCAGGAATTCCCTTTCAATCAACCAAAATAATGTGAAAATCTGGATCTTTCCTTATCCCATCCGGATAAAGAACACAAAGATGATTTGGGATTCAGTAACTGCCTCCCTTCCATAGAGAATCACTAGCAAATGTCCTGTCAGTTTCTTCACCCATCCCATTAATGGACTCTAACTTTAGCTCTTCCCTCATCCACCGCAGAAAGTCAATGCTGCCTCCCAAATATGTCAAACGTCTCCACGGTGACAGGATTCCTCTTGCTGGGTTTCTCGGAGGTCCGGAAGCTGCAGCTTGTCCAAGCCGCGCTATTCCTCCTGGTCTACCTGGTGGCCCTGACAGGGAATCAACTTATCATCTCCGCTACCGCCCTCGACCGGCGCCTCCACACCCCCATGTACTTCTTCCTCAGTAACCTGTCCGTCCTCGACCTCTGCTACATCTCCGTCACCGTTCCTAAATCCATCCACAACTCCCTTACTGACCGTAGATCCATCTCCTTCCTGGGCTGCGTCACACAAGTCTTCTTGGTAGTTTTCTTTGGAGGCGCAGAATATTTTGTCCTCACGGTGATGTCCTATGACCGCTACGCTGCCATCTGCCTCCCCCTGCGCTACGAGGTTGTTATGAATAGAGTGGCTTGTGGGAAGATGGCGGCCGCCTCGTGGTTCAGTGGGGCCCTGTTTGGAGTCTTGCTTTCAGCCTCGACCTTCTCCCTATCCTTCTGTGGATCCAACGTCATACAGCAGTTTTTCTGTGACATCCCTTCCCTGCTGAAGATCACCTGCTCGGAGGGCCACGTCGCCGTCAACGTAAGCATCACCGCCTCGGCAACGTTATGCATCATCTGCTTCATTCTCATCATTGTCTCGTACGCACGCATCTTCCGGGCCATTCTGAGGATGCCATCCGCTGAGGGCCGGGCCAAAGCCTTCTCCACCTGCCTGCCTCACCTCATCGTCGTCACTCTCTTTGTCATGACTTCTCTCTGTGCATACTTGAAGCCACCCTCAGATTCCCCCTCAGTACTGGACCTGCTGGTGTCCGCGTTATACACCGTGGTGCCCCCCTCCCTGAACCCCCTCATCTACAGCCTGAGGAACAGGGACGTGAAGGCAGCCCTGGGGAGAGGACTAGGCCGGGAGTGGCTTCTATCTTGGGTCCGTGAAGTCACAAGTCTTTGCCTGCTGAAGTCAACATGGCCCACAGTGAATGACACCAGCATCTTCAGAGACCAGAGCTTTGTGTGTTTCACCCACAGACCTATAGATGGAAAAAACCATCTATAACACTTATTTAAAACAAGATCCTCGTTTTCACAGAGATCGGGTGAAGCTATATTTGTCTTCTGCCTCCTGAGCTGAAGGCCACCCTTCGAAGGAGGGCCCAAGTCTTATGAAAGGTGACACTCAAAGTCTTACCTTTTCAATCGGAACTGATTTCCCCGAGATATAATGTCATTCGTTGGGGGATTAGCTCCTGAATTTGACTCATCTCCCTGCTGTGGAGCCCAACCTGAAATTTATAAACTTTACACTGCCAGATACCAAGTTGCAGAATGTACCTTACTCGTGTTTTTGGCATTTCTTTAGAGTGTTTCATGTCTACATGTGCGTCTCTTTGTCTCTCTCTCTCTTCCTCTCTCTCTCTCTCTGTGTGTGTGTGTGTGCATGTGTCTGTATGTGCGTGTGTGTGTCCATGTATGTGGGGTGCACAGTATTGCGTCAAACAAAAGTAATTTTCTCAGAGGTGATTTATTAATTTTTGATTTGTGTTTTGTTTTTTTACTGGCGCTCAGAGTGATCAATCAATCATTATTTCCATGCTTTTTTGTGTTTTTTTTCTAACAGGCATTTTGTTAAACACTTACCATGTTGACAGGCACTACACTAAGTACTTGGGAATATACACGTTAATAAGGTTGGACACAGTCCCTGTCCCTCCTGGCGTTCACGGTCTCAGTCCCCATTTTAGGATGAGGTAACCGAGGCCCAGAGAAGGGAATGTGACATGCCCAAAAATAACAAAACAGACAGGTGGCAGAGCTGGGTTTAGAACCCATTACTTTCTCACTCCAGGCCTGTTTTCTATCCACTGAACCATACATGTCACCACACCTTCTGAAGCAGACTTCCAGCAGCATCACTAATTGTTTAGGACTAACTCATCATACTGCAAGAAAAGTCAGCGAAGCAGCAAAGAGTAACGGGCCCAGATGTCAGACGACCTGGATTCTAATTCTAACTCTGTCAATGTCCCTGCTGTGTGACCATGGGCAAGTCACTTCATTTCTCCTTTCCTCAGTTTCTCATCTGTAAAATGGGGATTCAATACCTGTTCCCCTGCCTCCGACTTATCTGTGAGCCCCGTGTGGAACCTGATTGTTTTCTTCCTACCCTTGTTGCTTAGAACAGTGCTTGGCACATAGTAAGTGCCTAACGAATTCCATGAACAATGAAGTCTGGATGGTAGTTAGTCTCCCAGCATCAAAGTTATACTCACTTGAACACTACTATGTGGGGTGGTGTTCAGAGTTCCGCACACAGAAAACAATGGAATAAATTCTATTGACTGATTGAATGAGTGAAGTGATTGATGAAAGGAGAATTAGCAACAGCAGAATACCCAAACAACTACTGAAGGAAAGCAGAAACTGGTAAACTGAAAACAAGGAGGCAGACGGCCAGAACAACATCTGAGGACTATATTCATCTTGTAGACCGGATTGAAGGACCAAGAACCACGTGACCAGAGGGTTCTCATGGTCGCCTGGGCCCCGAGGTCTCTAGGAAGGGCACTCAGACCCTCCAGGGATTTCCCTCAAGAGAGGCGGCTACTTTATTTTTGGGGAAGTGGTCCATCTGGAGGAAGCATCTCAGTGTCCACGGGAGGAGAGGGAGAGGGGCTGAGGACTCCTCGATGTACCTCCTTCCGTGACCGAACCCAGGAGTCTGAGGGAAGACAGGGGACCAGCCCATCCTGGCAAAAGTCGGCAACTCCCAGCCCCAAACTACCCCGGTTAGTGTGCCCTGGGGTGGGAAAGGAGGGGCTGGAAGAAGCTAGCGGCCCGTAGTGAGTCGGTGGAGAATCTCGCACACGTCCCCCAGGTTGGAGTTCAGACCAGGGCTGCATTGCAGGCGAGTTTGCAGGAGCAGAAACCAAGCTTTAGCAGGGACGAGACAGTTACAGGTACCACAGCACAAGCCACTAGTTTTGGAATCGCTTCCTCTGCTCAGGTTCTCAGTCGCATGGTCTTTGCACCTGGAATAGCACTCATCACCTGTTTTTGTTGTAGATCACCCCCTCCATCGTCTCGTTAACATCCCTTCATCCTCCGTCGGCTCTGTCATCCCTCCATCACCGCTCCATCGACCTTCGATCATCCCTCCATCACCACTGCATCGTCCCTCCATCATCCTTCCATCGTCTCTTCATCAACACCCCATCATCCTTCCATCTCCCTAGGACGGTCAGTGGCTCTGTGGGCAGGGAATGTCCTCTACCAACTCTCCTTAAGTCTTTAGTTCCATTACTCCGCACACAGTAAGCGGTCAGTAAATACCATCGATTTATCATTTCTCCCAGCCCACTGCCAAGACATATGAGGCGACATATGTAATTGTATTCCCACTCCAGATCCTTTCCCGTTTAGCCAAACGTCACTCTGCAGTTCGTTTTCCTCGTTTAGAGACAGTTGCAATTGAATTCCCTGGACCCACAGCTTTGTGTGTGTGTGCGCACGTGTGTTTACGTGCTTAGGGCAGGGTAGGAGAATCAGGGAGAAAATCCCAGACTCTAGCGAAGGGGGACATCTGGGTAGGGAACAGTGGGGAATGTTCTCCATCTCTCCCTAAAGAACAGGTTTGGGGGTGAGGGAAGAGCCGACTGAGTGACTAGTTATGTTTATGGGTGTTTGCGTCTGCCAACCTGCTTGCATTGTACTCTCCCAAGGGATTAGCACAGTGCTTTGCACACAGTAAACACTCGATAGATAAGATTGACTCTGTGCGACTGCGACTGTCCGTCTGTGGAAGAACCCCACTCTGTGAGTGAGAGGGAATACATGTGAGGGCATTATGTGTTTGGATACATGTATGTTTAGTTGTAATTCTAGATGTTAGAATGAATTTGTGTGCTTCATGGTGACTTCTAGGGTTGGTATATCATTGCCTTTTGTGCCCACTGGGGGCTCGGCAAACATCGTTATTACTATTATCAGTCGGTCAATCAGCTTAATACAGGGCTGTGCACACCTTAAGCGCTCAATAAATACGAGTGAATCACT
>NW_024045024.1:32288-35980 GCF_015852505.1 Tachyglossus aculeatus
GAATATTTACTGAGCTCAGAGCAGGGGCTATCTGTGTGTAGAACACTGTACTAATGCTTGGAAGAGTACAAATAACAATATAGCAGATCCGCTCCCCTACCCACAACTAGCTTACAAGTCCTCTGTACATAACCGATAATTTATTTTTATATCAACATCCTTATCCCCCTTTAGACTGTAAGTTTGCTGTGGGGAGGGAACATGTCTAACAACTCTGTTATATTGTACTCTCCAAAGTATTTAGTACAGTGCTCTGCACACAGTAGAATGGTCAAAAATACGATTTCGTAATTGCTTGATTGAATGATACTACAACTTCTACTAGAGCTTCTGCTACTATTACAGCTACTATTCCTCCTTTCCTCTCTTATATCTTTATATCTTGTTGTCCCCACTTGAAGAATTATGGTGTCAATCCTTCTTTGGAAATCCCTTCTAGTTGCGTGAACTCTTCTACCAAGTTTCTAGATCGTTCTGTAATGGATAACTCTCTTCCAATATACCATAAGCTGCTCCTCCCATAGACTCACCGGAAAAGCTCCTGTTGGTTTATTTTCCTTATCAAGATATTTTTCCTGTGCAGGGAGTCATCATCATCTACCAATGTCTAACATCTCCACGGTGAGGGAATTTCTCGTGTTGGGATTCTCGGAGGTCTGGAAGCTACAGCTGGTCCAGGCCACACTGTTCCTCCTGGTCTACCTGGCGGTCCCGACAGGGAATCTCCTCATCCTCGCCATCACCCGCCCCTCGACCGGCACCTCCACACCCCCATGTACATCCTCCTCAGGAACCTGTCCATCATCGACCTCTGCCTCATCTCCATCACTGTCCCCAACTCGATCTACAACTCCCTGACCAACAAGAGATCCATCTTCCTTGTGGGATGTGCCTTCCAAGTCTTCTCCGTGGTCTGGTTTTCCACCGCAGAGCTGTTCATACTCTCGGCCATGTCCCATGACCCCTACGCCGCCGTCTGCCTCCCCCCAAGCTACGAGGTCGTCATGGCTCAGAAGGCCTATCAGAAGTTGGCCACTGACTTCTGGTTCAGCGGGGGACTTTTTGCAGCAATGTGTTCAGCTGGGACATTCTCCCTGTCCTTCTGTGGGTCCAACAACGTCCCTCAGTTCTTCTGGGACGTCCCCCCTCTGCTGAGGATCACCTGCTCCGAGAAGAACATGGTCATCGACGCAACCGTGACTTTTAGAACGTCCTTAGGCATCGTCTGGTTCAGTTCCATCACTTTCTCGTACATGCGTGTCTTCCGGGCCATGCTGAGGATGCCTGTCACCGAGGGTAGGGCCAAAGCCTTCTCCACCTGCCTGGCCCATCTCACCGTTTTCACTGTCTTACTTTTTGCGGGTGTATTTACCTATATCAAGCCGCCCTCAGACTCCTCCTTGATCGTGGACCTGCTGGTCCCCGTGTTGTACACGTTGGTGCCCCTCTCCTTGAACCCCCTCATCTACAGCCTGAGGAACAAGGATGTGAAGGCCGCCATGGGCATGATCCTAAAAGGGTCATTCACTCAGCCTCCGCTCTGGGACAAAAGGTCTCCTTCCTTGTGCAAATAATACCACACCACCACTTAACAAAGGAATGGCCCTTGGGTCTAGCTAAATATTTAGCTGTCCTACGGGGTTCACAGAAAACGCTGGACGTTGATGAATTCTCAAAGTGTGGGCGGGAGTGCGGCTAAGACTGAAGTATGACTGACAATGCAGTTCTGGGGAGGCATTATGGCCTAAAGGAAGGGGAGTCCCTGTAGACTGTAAGGTCACTGTGGGCAGGGAATGTGTTTAACAACTCGGTTAAACTGAACTCTCCCAGACCTTTTGTATAGTAAATCCTGTTTTGGGGCAATTCTAATCCCTGCTCTGCCACGTGTCTTCTGTATGACCTTGAGTGAGCCACTTAATTTCTCCCTGCCTCAGTGACCTCATCTGTAAAGTGTGGATGAAGATTGTGAACCCCACGTGGGACACTGCGGTTACCTTATACCTTTGTCAATGCTCAGAATGGTGCTTGGCACACAGAAAGTACTTACCAAATATCATAATCTTTTTAATATTTTATCATGGCCTAAAGGAATGGGAATCGCTCTAGACATTAAGCTCAATGTGGGCAAGAAACGTGTCTACCAACTCCGTTATACCGAAATTTTCCAAGTGCTTAGTACAGTGTTGGGCCCAGAGTAAGTGCTCAGTAAATATGATTGATTGAGACGGGTTCTGATGCCAGCTTTACTACTGGCTTTATTTGTGACCTAGGGACAGTGACTTAATATCCATAGAATCTCTCTTGCTCTTACACTCTGAGACCCTGTAGGGCAGGAATTGTGTCTGAACTGATTATTTTGTTTCGACAACAGCAAGGGGGACACTTTAGACATACAATCTCTTAATAAATACAATAATGATATCATTATTTGCAATGACTATGAAAAATATATTAATATGCTCTTTAACATGATTCTGGGGGTGGGAATGAAAGTCGGGAAACATGAGGTAGTATCGGAGAAGGGAAGAAAGGATGACTGCAGCTCCATCTGTCTCGTCAAATCTATCCTCTCTCACCAATCCCTCTTTTCTTCTTCCATTCATCCATCCTTCCAACCATTTCATCTATCCATCCACCCATCCATCCATCCATAAAGAGTACGGGGTGGGAGTCAGAGGTCATGGATTCTAATCCCGGTTCTGCTACTTATCTGCCATGGGACCTTCGGGAAGTCACTTCACTTCTCTGTGCCTCAGTTACCTCATCTGTAAAATGGGGATTGAGACTCTGAGCCCCAAGTGGGGCAAGGACTGTGTCCAACCTGAATACCTTGATCTACTAAAGCTCTTAGAACAGTGCTTGGCACATAGTAAGCGCTTAACAAATCATAATTCTTACTATTATTATTATCAATGTTATTGACCACATCCTGGGTGCCAAACACTGTAGTAAGCTCTCAGGAGAGTTGAAAAGAGATAAAATGTCATGTTCCTGCTCTCCAGGAGGTTATGATCTATTGGGGGAGAAAATCACAGAATAAATTACGTAAAGGAATAAGGTGAGAAGGGAAAGATGAGAAAGTAGATGAACTCTTGATTCAAGGGTACAGTTTATATACTCAGTATGAACAGAACTTCAACGGATTGGCAATAAGGGCAAGTCAGAAGAAACAGCGTGCCTAGTGGGTAGAGCACGGGGCTGGGATTCAAATGGACATGGGTTCTGATCTTGATTCCATCACATGTCGGCTGTGTGACCTTGGGCATGGTCGCTTAACTTTTTCATGCCTCAGTTCCCTCATTTGGCAAATGGGGATTGAGATATGAGCCCCACGGTGGACATGGACTCTATCCAATCTGATTAGCTTGTAACTACTCCAACACTTAGTATAGTGCTTGATAAATAGACCATAGGAAAAAGCTGCAATTGGTTGATTGACTGGCAGATTGAGTGGTTCAGGTTGTGAACTGCAAAGGCGAAACCATTCACAGTGGCTAAAGACTGTCGTTGAAAACAGGAGCAGTTGGGAAGCTGGGATGGCAGATGCCGTTGTTTCCATGGGAACCCCGAGGGCCAGCACCATCGCTGATGCTACAGGGACCGGGCTCTTGTTTCCCAGGAGCCTCAGGAACCACGTGACCAGAGAGTGCTTGCCTTGTTCAGGCCACGAGGCCCCTTGGCAGGGCCTCGAA
>NW_024045024.1:36080-37645 GCF_015852505.1 Tachyglossus aculeatus
TTTTAGTAGTGATGCATACATATCTATAATTCTATTTATTTGTATTGATGATATTGTTGCCTGTTTACTCGTTTTGATGTCATTTTCCCCCCTTCTAGACTATGAGCCCATTGTTGGGCAGTGATTTCCTCTGTTTGTTGCTCAATTGTACTTTCCAACCACTTAGTGCAATGCTCTGCATGCAGTAAGCACTTGATAAATACGACTGAGTGAATGAATGAATACAATGGAAAAATAGGGCTTAACTAATATCTTCTCCATTTCTTCCACTGATGCCCAACATAAAGTCTTTTCGCTTTCACCTCCCACTCATGGGGTGACAGTATTGTAAGGGACCCTGTTTCTTCACGTACCCACAACCAGATAATATCACTTACTTGCCAGAATGATTAAGGAGCTTCTGTGGTTTACAGTGAAGTCATTGTCATCTTGAATCCTTTGCTTTACAGCCTGAAGAAGAAAGATAATAAAAATGCTCTTCTGAGAGAAATGAAGAGAAAAATCTACAAGGACACCTGTCCCAGAATGCTAAACAAATATTGAATTGAACCACCCTCCTGTAATCATTAAATTCTTCTGCTTGGAAAATCTCTCCTGCTTTGGAGAGCTTGCTACTTCTCTATACATTGTTTGTTTTGAATATGGACTATTTGAACACTTATGATTCCACAACAGTGTAGGAAATTGGAGTGCGGGATGTGTTCCTGTCAGTCTCTGCTGGTAATTTGCCTCAGTGCAAACAGAATTGATGAAGTTGCTGTATATACTGTCCAAGAGGTGTCCCCTCTTCATAGTCTTATTGATTGAATCATTCAGTTGTATTTATTAAGCACTTAGTGTGTGCAGAGCCCTGTACTAAGTGCTTGGGAGAGTGCAATGTAACAATAAACAGACACATTCCCTGCCCACAGTGAGCTTAAAGCCTAGAGGAGTTTACAGTCCAAAAATATTGTGTTGACAATAGCACCTCAGATATCACATCTTTGCTGGCATCCCTTTCTTTCCAGAGCTAATGTTTCAATTAATCAGTCAATCAATCAATAGTATTTATTGAGCACTTACTGTATGCAGAGCACTATACTAAGAGCTTGGGTGACCACGATATAACAGAGTTGGTAGATATGTTCCCTGCTCACAACGAGCTTACATTCTAGAGGAAGAGACAGACATTAATTTGAATAAACAAATTACAGCTATGCATATAAGTGCTGTTGGACTTGAGGATGCATGAATGAAGGTTGTAAATCCAAGTGCAACACTCCAAATGTTGAACAGGTCAAGCCTATGCATCTAGAACTATTGCCATCAATAATGATAGCTGTGTATTTGTTAAGCACGTACGTTGACCAAGCACTGTACTAAGCACTGGGGCAGATAGATGGTAATAATAATGATAATAATAATAGCAAATACCATTATTATTCTTATTATTGTTAAGCACTGTGCTAAGTGCTGGGGTAGATACAAGTTATTCAGGTTAAACCCTGCCCCTGTCCCCTATGGAACTCACATTCTAAGGGTGAGGGAGAATAGTTATTGGATCCCCATTTTACAAATGAGGGGAA
>NW_024045025.1:0-8233 GCF_015852505.1 Tachyglossus aculeatus
TTTATGGTACTTGGCTACTATGTGCCAAGCACTGTACTAACCGTTGGGTCAGATACAAAATAATCAGGATGGTCATAGTCCCTGTCCCACCTGGAGAACACAATCTAAGTAGGAGGGTGTAAGATTCAATCCACATTTTTTATGGTATTTGTTAAGCACTTACTATGTGTCAAGCACATGTAAGTGTTGTAGTAGATACAAATTCGTTAGTTTGGACACAATCTCTGTCCCGCCCGGGGCTCAGACTAATCAGGAGGGATTAAAGGAGAACTGAGGCACAGAGACGTTAACTGGCTTGTCCTTGGTCGCACAGCAGGCACGTGGCAGAGCCAAGGTTAGTGCCCAGGTTCGTTGACACCCAGACTCGAGATCTTTTCCACTAGGCCATGCTGCTTCCCAGCTATTGTTTCCACTGTCGTCTCCCAAGCTTTCAGTACAGTCCTGGGCCCAGAGTGGAAGCTCAGGAAATATGACTGATGGATTAATTGAGAGTAGGTTCCATTCCCAAATAGCCCTATACGTCAACCATCCCTAGGCCCAGCCACCATTGGTAGAAGGAAGATCCCCGTTGCTCCATCTTGCTTACTCTTCTCTTGTTCTCACTCTTTAACTCTTCTCCCTCTCCCATCTGTGTCGCCTTGATTTATTCCTTTTATTTATCCACCTCCCAGCACCACAGCATTTATGTACATATCTATAATTTTATTTATTTATATTGATGTATGTCTCCCTCGTTAGACTTGTAAACTCGTTGTGGTCAGGGAATGTGTCTATTATATTGTTATACTGATCTCTCCCAAGCGCTAATACTGAGTGCTCTGCACTCAGTAAGCACTCAATAAAACGATTGACTGACCGACGGAATTGGTAACCTGGATTAAGAATTAATGGCTTGGAATGGCTGCATCTTGGCCCCACCCCAATCCGGGTATTAAACGTTCGCAGCCAAAGTCACCAAAGCATCTACCATTCATTAGTGGATCCCGACTAACCCCTGGGGAGACTTTCATTATTCTCACAATTGGTCCCCTTGTGCCCATCAGAAACCAAAGAGAATAAAACCCCATTCTTTCTCCTGCATTAGATAGAGTAGCCCATCTGCTGTTCAAAGATCCCAGACTGCCTCCCCTGCTATGAGCAGAGAAAAATCCCGATGCCTTCTTTCCCACCCACTTTGGCCTCGTGTATATTTGATGGGGTGGCTTGTCCAGTGGTGATGGGAGGACAAAAACGATATCGTTTGGAGAGGTGCGTGAAAGCCCGGAACAGAGGAACAAGTGGGAAATTCCACATAGGCATACCATTATCTCAACGTGGCTTCTCTGCCAAATGCAAGATGGGCATTTGGGAAGAACCCCGGTATCAGGGCCGAATGCTAGGGGAGGGAGGACCTCTCAGGGTCACTTTGGTCCGTTCCCTTTCCATTGTGGATTTCAGAGCCTCAATCCATGGACAACTGCAGCCACCTTTCCTCCAGCCCCGGACTCCCAGAGGTTGTGATCCTGTCATGGAGCCCCCATTCAGAACTGGTAATTATCAGTCAATAAATCAATCAGTCAATAGTGTTTATTGAGCGCTTGTGCGCAGAGCACTTCAGGAAGTGCTTGGGAGAGTACAACAGAGTTTGTAGACCCGTTCCCTGATCACAGTAACCTTCAAGTATAGAGTGAGAAACATAAATATAAATCCATAAACGAATTACGGATACATATGCAAGTGCTGTAGTATTGAAGGTGGGGTGAATAGCAAGTACTTAAAAGGTAAACACCCAAGTGTATTAGCTGTGCAGAAGGGAGAGGGAGTACGGAAGCAGCATATCCGAGTGGCAAGAACATGGGTTTGGGAGACAGAGGTCGTGGATTGTACTCCCGACTCTGCCACTTGTCTGTTGTGTGACCTTGGGCAAGCCACTTATCTTCTCTGGACATCAGTTATCTAATCTCTAAAGATTATTATTAAAGGAAAAGAGAGTTCCAACCGGAAAGACCTCTGGGAGAGACAAATACACACACGTGCACGCACACACACCAGAACTCAATCCCCTATCTGCTCTTTGTCATCGTTACTGTTCCAAGTAGGTTCTCTTTGATCCAGAGAGGCTCCCTGTTGGCTGGTTAGTATCTGAGCACCTCACCAGCACCATGTATCTAGATCCTCTAATCTTCAGAAGCAGTGTTGTCTAGTGGAAAACAAAAACGTCCTGGGAGTCAGAGGACCTGAATTCTCACCCATGCTCCTCCACCTACCTGCCAGGTGACCTTTGACCGATCACTTAATCTCTCCAAGCTTCGGTTCCCTCAACTGCAAAATGGAGATTCAATTATTGATCTGTTTCCTACTTAGATTGAGAACCTAGTGTGAGACCTGATTACCTTGTTTATTCTTCATCCAGGGCAGCCATCCCGGACGTGACTCCTGAAGACCTTCTCCCTTTTCTGGCAGCATCTCCCAGGAATGACTGAACCATGAGCTCCGTAACACTCCCTGGATCTTATGCTCATGATTCCAAGGTTCCTGACAATCTCAGTTATCCAGGTGTTGACAGTTGATGGTTTGGGGTCATGTATTCAGGTGAAACCTTGCCATTCATGGGCTTGGGCAAAGATCAGTTTCCCCCCTATCACATGTACACAAGGCATTAGACTGTGAGCCCACTGCTGGGTAGGGACTGTCTCTATATGTTGCCAACTTGTACTTCCCAAGCGCTTAGTACAGTGCTCTGCACACAGTAAGCGCTCAATAAATACGATTGATGATGATGTAGGCATTAACGGGCCCATGCTCGAGGAGGCAATATGCATCAATGCTCAACAATCAGGCATATATGCTATTCGAATTCTCATTTTTACCACGCTATTGGTATGTTTATACTTTCCATCCCATATAAATGGAAGCTCCTTCTGGGCAGGGAATAGTTGTGGCATACTTCCCCGAGCTATTAGAGCTGGAACTGCCCAAATAGGTGCTCAGTAAAGGTAATCTGTCCTCCAACCATCACACAGGTTTTCGGAGATGAAGCCTAAGACTCACAGCTCGGACAACCACGCTTCCTTGTCCCCCTGGGAGTTGTCTGTCATCTATCCATGAAGTCATCTCAAGGACTGCGTTGTGACCCCGCCCATGCTAGAAGCCTCTCACAGCAGGAGCTGTTCCTGCCCAGCTCGGCTAATGGGAGAGAAGTCACAGCCTTCTGTCCCCCTCCAGTGAGCTGAATTGATGTTCCTCTGCTGTTATCCAACAGGAGTCACAGGTCGGCCATGAGGAATCACACGCAAGTAACTGAGTTCATCCTCCTAGGGCTCACAGACGACCCGGACTTGCAGGTGGTGATTCTCCTGTACATGTCTGTCACATACGTTCTGAGCATCACTGGAAACCTGACCATAGTCACTCTTACCCTGCTGGACTCCCGCCTCCACAGCCCAATGTACTTCTTCCTGCGCCGCTTCTCCATCCTGGAGATCTGCTTCACCTCCGCCTGCATTCCCAGATTCCTGGCTACCATTGTCACCGGGGACAGGGCCATTTCCTACAACTGTTGTGCAACTCAGCTATTCTTCTATTTTCTGCTGGAGGTGACCGAGTTCTTCCTCCTGGCTGCCATGTCCTACGACCGGTACGTCGCCGTCTGCCAGCCTCTGCACTACACGACCGTCATGAGCCAGAAAGTCTGCACCCTGCTTGTCCTCTGCTCCTGTCTGACCGGGTTCCTGGTCATATTTCCTCCAATTATCCTTGGCCTCCAACTGGACTTCTGTGGCTCCATAGCCATTGATCACTTCTTCTGTGACGTCTCCCCTCTGCTCCTGCTCTCCTGTTCGGACACCGGGTTCCTTGAGCTGATGGATTTCAACTTGGCCTTGGGGACACTACTGGTCACCTTGGTGTTAGTGGCCATGTCCTACACAGCTATCGCCCGCACAATCCTGGGACTGCCCTTTGCTCAGCAGAAGAGAAAAGCCTTTTCCACCTGCTCTTCCCACATGGTCGTGGTCTCCATCACATATGGCAGCTGCATCTTTATGTATATCAAACCGTCCGCAAAGGACAGGGTGGACCTGACTAAGGGGGTGGCCGTGCTCTACACTTCCGTGGTCCCCATGCTGAACCCCTTCATCTACACCCTACGGAACCAGCAGGTCAAGCAGGCCATCAGGGACCTGGTGAACGAGTTCAATTTTCCACCGAGGGGTGATTCTTCAGCGGTGAAATCCAACGGGAAAATATGCAGAAGACACAGAGGGTCAACCAGGGAGACTCGGTACGTGTACATATGCCTAAGACTTCATCTGCTGTCTAACAACCAGGACCTGATGGTTCTCCATCCCCCCATGCGCCCCGCACTTCCCTTTTGGAAATCCCTCCCTTGTCCAAGTCTCCCTGCTACCTCAGCCGTTTGTCCTCCTCCACTCAGAAGGAAGTCAAGCCTTTTCACTCCACGTGAGAGACGTTCCGAGGTTTTTTCAGAGCGTCTGTACCGAAGCCAATAGAAATCTCTAGGTTCAATGTGTTTTTTTGCAAAGAATGATAATAATGATGATGATGATGGCATTTGTTAAGCGCTTACTATATGCAAAGCACTGTTCTAAGCGCTGGGGAGGATACAAGATGATCAGGTTGTCCCACTTGGAGTTTACAGTCTTAATCCCCATTTAACTGATGAGGTAACTGAGACACAGAGAAGTTAAGTGACTTACCCAAAGTCACACAGCTGACAAGCGGTGGAGCCGAGATTTGAACCCATGACCTCTGATTTCCAAGCCCGTGCTCTTTCCACGAAACCATGCTGATTATTCTCCGTCTGTATCCGAGCTAAATGAGGCCTTTTAGCAAGAGACCCTTTAACACTGACTACTTCCATTTGCTCTTCCCCCCTCTCTCCGCCCCGTGGCACTTAGGTATATAACGGTAATTTTATTTATTTGTATTGATGTCCGTTTACTTGTATTGATATATCTCTCCCCCCGCCCCCAGACTCTGAGCTCGTTGTGGGTAGGGATTGTCTCTCTTTATTGCTGTATTACACTTTCCCAAGCACTTAGTATAGTGCTCTGTACACAGTAAATGCTCAATAAATAAGATTGAATGAATGAATGAATAAATGAATGAGGAGAGACCTCATTGGTCATTGCAGGGAAGGGAAGCCAAAGGCTCACCACCTTTTACTCCCATCCTCTCATTCCCCTCTCTCACTCCCACCCTCACTCTCTTCTCTCCCACTCCCACCCTCCCACTCCCCAGCTCACTCCAACCCTCTAACTCCCCCTCTCACATGTATCCTCGGCCTATATGAATATGTTTTGGTTATACTGTATTGCAATGATTTCATCTGATTTGGGCGGGCATTCCAATCTGCCCTATTTGTTCCACTCCCTGGCTAACAAGGGTTTTCAATCTGGCTTACACACTTTGAAACTCATCTCCATCTATCTCCTTACTGGAAAGTAGTAGTATAGTGCCTAAGACATACTAGGCAGCCAATAGATTCCACTTGATTGATGGATGGATTGCTTAATACTCGGCACGCCTTCAATATATGCTATCAACACTCCGTAAGTGATCAACAAATGTCATTTCATTGATTGATGGATTGCTTTGCACTCAATAGGCTCTGAAAAGATACCGTGAGATCAATTGATGAATTGATTTGCACTCAGTAGGTGCTCATAAAATACCAGAGATGGACTAAAGGAGTGATGGATTGACCGACTAATTCAATTAATTTATATGCCTGCAATCTCAGTTAATATGAGACGAGGTGAGGGTTAGGAGAAGGGCATACTAATATAAGACCAGAAATATTTGAAGGGGGCTCAGATTTCTCGGAAAACCACAGGGAGTTTTAGGATCAGGAAAATAGCACCGGAGGACAGGCTCGGGGAAGCTGGTTAGCACCTGGTCTGGCATCCTTGTTGTTGTTCCCGGAAATGTTACCAAGTGCAGAGACTGATCCCAGCCCTTTCTCTCTCTGCTCACCTAAAGCCTGGGCAAGGTAGTACGGTCATTAGTTCCGGGAGGTCTTACAGGGAGGCGCTAGTTTGACTAATGTATTGATTGATTAACTGCCGGTTCAGTCCATGACAGTGGACTCCCATAGGAAAGGCCAACTCAGAGTAGCCGCGGGGATTCAGCTAGACCCAGGACGGAATGTCAGTATGTGTGCAGAGTACTGTACTAAGCGCTTGGGAAGTACAAGTTGGCAACATATAGAGACGGTCCCTACTCAACAGTGGGCTCACAGTCTAGGAGGGAGAGACAGAGAACAAAACAAAACATAATAACAAAATAAAATAAGTAGAATAAATATGTTCAAGTAAAATAAATAAATATAGTAATAAATACGTACAAACATATATACATATATACAGGTGCTGTGGGGAAGGGAAGGAGGTAAGATGAGGGGATGGAGAGCGGGAGGAGGGGGAGAGGAAGGAGGGGGCTCAGTCTGGGAAGGCCTCCTGGAAGAGGTGAACTCTCAGTAGGACCTTGAAGGGAGGAAAAGAGTTAGCTTGGCGGATGTACGGAGGGAGGGCATTTCAGGCCAGGGGGATGACGTGGGCCGGGAGTCGACGGCGGGACAGGTGAGAACGAGGCACGGTGAGAAGATTAGCGGCAGAGGAGCGGAGGGTGCGGGCTGGGCTGTAGAAGGAGAGAAGGGAGGTGAGTTAGGAGGGGGCGAGGTGATGAAGAGCCTTGAAGCCGAGGGTGAGGAGTTTCTGCCTGATGTGTAGGTTGATTGGTAGCCACTGGAGATTTTTGAGGAGGGGAGTAACATGCCCAGAGCGTTTCTGGACAAAGACAATCCGGGCAGCGGCGTGAAGTATGGATTGAAGTCGGGAGACAGGAGGATGGGAGATCTGAGAGGAGGTTGATACAGTAATCCAGACGGGATAGGAATTGGAGCTTGAACGAGCAGGGTAGCGTTTTCGATGGAGAGGAAAGGGCGGATCTTGGCAATGTTGCGGAGCTGAGACCGGCAGGTTTTGGTGACGGCTTAGATGTGAGGGGGGAACGAAAGAGCGGAGTCGAGGTCTGCAGCGGGGGTAGAGGCGAATAATGTGGGCTTCCAAGGAGAGGAAGGAAAGGGAAGGGGAAGGAGGGATAGTGCGAAAGCGACTTTGGGGAGCGAGAAGAAAACCGACACCTGCTCCTTTTCCTGTGAGTCTGGGGGAGTGTGAGAAAAAGAAGCCTCCACTGGAGAGGGCAGCAGAAGAGACCGTGTCATCCAGAGAGAGCCATATTTCAGTTAGGGCGAGGAGGAGTAGAGAGCTGGAAAGGAATAGGTCCAGGGTGAAAGGGAACGTACCTATAATGGAACGGGGGCTCCAAAGGCCACACCTGGAAGCAGCTGTGGAGGGAGGGGAGGGAGGGGGAAGGGTGCGAGGGGTGGGGAGGGATTGGATTAGGATGAGTTGGCGGGGGCCTGGGCGGGGAGAGAGAGAAGAGGGGTGGCAAACTAGGATGGGGTGGGGCCGGGAAGGAGGGGAGGGAGGGGGTTGGAGGGGAGGAGTTGAGGGTTGGCGCTGAGACAGAGGGATTCTGGGGAGGGGGAGGGGTGGGGTGGGGGAAAGGGAGGGAAAGAGCTGGGTGGGAGAGGGGAAGGGGAAGGTGAGGAATAGGAAGGGCACTTGGCAGCAGGGGAACTGATAGTTCATGGTGAGGTCAGCAAGGTAAATGACAACACAGAGGGAAGTTAACAATATACATGCAGTAGCAGTAATGCAGTAGCAAGAATAAAATAAGTAGGCGACGACATCTCACTGAGCAGTTGGCAGTTAACAAGCCCACAACCTTGGTGTTTTCCTCGACTCTGCTCTCTCGTTCACCCCTCACATCCAATCCATCACCAAAAACTGCCGGTCTCACCTCCGCAACATAGCCAAGATCCGCCCTTTCCTCTCCATTAATTCATTCATTCATTCATTCAATCGTATTTATTGAGCGCTTACTGTGCGCAGAGCACTGCACTACGCGTTTGGGAAGTACAAGTTGGCAACATATAGAGACGGTCCCTACCCAGCTGCTGGCTCACAGTCTAGAAGGGGGAGACAGACAACAAACAAATATATTAACAAAATAAAATAGAATAAATATGTATAGGTAAAATAAATGAATAGAGTAATAAATGAGTAAATAAATAGAGTAATAAATAGAGTACTAATTAATTAACTTGCCAAAGCCTGCCAAGTGCTGGAGTACAAACAAACTAATCAGATCGGACACGTTTTCTGAA
>NW_024045025.1:8333-36900 GCF_015852505.1 Tachyglossus aculeatus
ACCATCCTTCCATAATAATTATAATAGTGTATTTGTTAAGTGCTTACTACGTACCAGACATTGTACTAAGTGCTGGGGCTGATAAAAGCTAATCAGGTTTTACCAGTCCCTATCCCACGTGGCGCTTACAGTTTCAATTCCAATTTTACAGATGTGATAACTGAGGCACAGAGAAGTAAAGTGCCTTGCCAAACTTCATACAGTAGACATTCCACCCATCCAACCAGCCATCCGTGTATTCATCCGTCTACCCACCCAACCCTTCCATCCATCCATCTATCCATCCATCCAACAACCCATCCATTCATCTATCAATTCATCCATCCATCAATCAACACTATTTGTCGAATGCGTTCTGGGTGTAAAGTACTGTAGTGAACACTTCAGTGAGATCAAAATAAATGAAACATCATCCCTTCCTTCCAAGAGCTTAAAATCTCATAGGGGAGATAGACACAGAATTAATTCATGAGAGGATGAAGAAGAGAATAGAAAGAATGGTAAAAAGATGACTATGTGATTGAAGAGTACATTTTTATAAAAGCCACTATGTACAAAACTATTATGGTGGGTGTGAGTTCAAAAATGGAAAAGTGGTCTAAGATGCTGATTGGTAGATGGGAGAAGATGATTTAGGGAGAATGAAAAAGAATCATGTGAGGCATCCTGGAAGTGGTTGGATAACGGAGGGACTTTGAATATGGGAAAAGCTATGCTTTAATGGACTGGAAGCCCGGAGTAGGAAATTTGGGCTAACAGATTATTTGTCCATTTTCAATCACTGAGATATTTTGAAAGGGGACAGGGACATTCAGGGGAGAGAATGCACCGAGCTCCTCACCCCAGTTTGGTACAGTGTCTTAGCTCTGAGATCGAAAATGATGAACCCTAGGCTACAACCTATTCCTTCTGAAACCAGGGATTTTCCCGTCGTGTCCACCCAGCCAGCATCAGTGATTCGTTTCCTTCACCCGGTTCTCAGAACCCCTCAGCCCCTGCCAAACGGATAATAATGACAACAATAAAGTAATTGCATTTATTAAGCACTTACTATGTGGCAAGCACTGTTCTAAGCGCTAGGGAAGATACAACGCAATCGAGTTGTCCAACCTGGGGTATACAGTCTTAATGCCCGTTTTCCAGATGAGGTAACTGAGGCCCAAAGAAGTTAAGTAGTTTACCCAAGGTCACGCAGCAGACGAGAGGCCGAGCTGGGATTAGAATCCACGTCCTCTGACTCCCAAGCCTGTGCTCTTGCCACTAAGTCATGCTGCTCTTCATGCTGCTTCTCTGAGTTGATTCATTCATTCATTCATTCATTCAATCGTATTTATTGAGCGCTTACTGTGTGCAGAGCACTGTACTAAGCGCTTTGGAAGTACAAGTTGGCAACGTATAGAGACGGTCCCTACCCAACAGTGGGCTCACAGTCTAGAAGCAGGAAACAGAGAACAAAACAAAACATATTAACACAATAGAACAATTAGAATAAACATGTACAAATTAAACAATAAATAGATAGAGTAATAAATACATACAAGCATATATACATATATACAGGTTCCGTGGGGAGGGGAAGGAGGTCAGGCGGGGGTGATGGGGAGGGGGAGGAAGGGGGGAGGAAGGAGGGGGCTCAGCTTGGGAAGGCCTCCTGGAGGAGGTGAGCTCTCAGTAGGGCCTGGAAGGGAGGAAGAGAGTTAGCTTGCCAGATGTGCGGAGGGAGGGCATTCCAGGCCAGGGGGATGACGTGTGCCGGGGGCCGACGGCGGGACAGGCGAGAACGAGGCACGGTGAGGAGATTAGCGGCAGAGGAGCGGAGGGTGTGGGCTGGGCTGTAGAAGGAGAGAAGGGAGGTGAGGTAGGAGGGGGCGAGGTGATGGAAAGCCTTGAAGCCGAGGGTGAGGAGTTTCTGCCTGATGCGCAGGTTGATTGGTAGCCACTGGAGATTTTTGAGGAGGGGAGTAACATGCCCAGAGCGTTTCTGGACAAAGACAATCCGGGCGCTGATACAGTAGTCCAGACGGGATAGGATGAGAGCTTGAACGAGCAGGGTAGCGGTTTGGATGGAGAGGACAGGGCGGATCTTGGCAATGTTGCGGAGCTGAGACCGGCACGTTTTCATGACGGTTGGATGTGAGGGGTGGACGGGAGAGCGGAGTCGAGGATGACACTAAGGTTGCGGGCTTGTGAGACGGGAAGGATGGTAGTGCCTTCAACAATGATGGGAAATTCGGGAGAGGGCAGGGTTTGGGAGGGTAGACAAGGAGTTCAGTCTTAGACATGTTGAGTTTTAGGTGGCGGGCAGACATCCAGATGGAGATGTCCTGAAGGCAGGAGGAGATGCGAGCCTGGAGGGAGGGAGAACAGGGGCAGAGATGTAGATTTGGGGGTCATCAGCGTATTGATGATAGTTGAAGCCGTGGGAGCGAATGAGGTCACCAAGGGAGTGAGTGTAGATCGAGAACAGAAGAGGACCAAGAACTGAACCTTGAGGAACCGGTACAGTAAGGGGATCGGAGGGGGGGAGGAACTTGCAAAAGAGACTGAGAATGAACAGCCGGAGAGATAAGAGGAGAACCAGAAGAGGACGGAGTCTGTGAAGCCAAGGTTGGATAGCGTGTTGAGGAGAAGGGAGTGGTCCACAGTGTCGAAGGCAGCTGAGAGGTCGAGGAGGATTAGGATAGATTATGAGCCGTTGGATTTGGCAAGAAGGAGGTCACTGGTGACCTTGGAGAAGTCAGTTTCCGTGGAACGTAGGGGACGGAACCCAGATTGGAGGGCGTCGAGGAGAGAGTTGGCGTTGAGGAATTCGAGGCAGCATGTGTAGATGGCTCGTTCAAGGAGCTTGGAAAAGAACGGTAGGAGGGAGATAGGGCGATAACTATAAGGTGAGGTGGGGTCAGGAGAGGGTTTTCCTAGGATGGGAGAGACATGGGCAGAGGGAAAGGAACCATTGGAGAGTGAGCGGTTGAAGATGGAAGTTAAAGAGGGGAGGAGGGACGGAGCGAGAGATTGCATAAGATGAGAGGGAATGGGGTCCGAAGCACAGGTGGCCGGAGTAGCACTAAAGAGGAGGGAGAAGAGCTCCTCTGAGGACACACCTGGGAAGGATGGGAGATTAGCGGAGAGCATTGAGAGCCGGGGGGGTGGAGAAGTGGGGGAGTAACTTTGGGGAGATCAGACCTGATGGATTTAATTTTATTAATGAAGTAGGAGGCCAGATCGTTGGGGGTGAGGGAAGGAGGAGGGGGAGGAACCGGGGGACTGAGAAGGGAGTTGAATGTACGGAAGAGCTGACGGGGATGATGGGTATGGGTTTCAATTAGGGAGGAGAAATAGCTTTGTCTGGCAGAGGAGAGGGCTGGTTTAAGTTAGGAAAGGATAAACCTGAGGTGAACGAGGTTAGCATGGTGTTTAGACTTTCGCCAGCAGCGTTCAGCAGCTCGAGCATAAGAGCGAAGGAGGCTGACAGTGGCAGTTATCCAGGGCTGTGGGTTAGTGGTACGAGAGAGGCGAACGGAAAGGTGAGCAAGTGAGTCCAGCCTAGTAGAAAAGGTAGAGTTGAGAGCAGTAATCTGATCATCAAATTGGGTAGAGAGGAAAGGGAGGCGAGGTGGGTTGTGAGGTGCTCAGAACGATGGATGGGGTCAAGCGAGCGGAGATCTCTATGAGGAAGTAATATGGATTTACAGGGGAAAGGAGTGTGAGTGAGGAGGAAGGTGAGAAGATTATGATCAGAGAGAGGGATTTCAGAGTTTGTGACAGTGGAGCGGTAGGAGATAATGAGGTCGAGGGTTGATCCCCCAAGCCAGTCCAGGGCAGGGTCTTAGGATGCATTTAGAGTCATTTCTCGTTCTCCCTAGTCCTGCAATCAGAAGACGTCAGAAAATGCAGCTGATTAAATCAATCAATCAATCAATCAATCAATCGTATTTATTGAGCGCTTACTATGTGCAGAGCACTGTACTAAGCGCTTGGGAAGTACAAATTGGCATCACGTAGAGACAGTCCCTACCCAACAGTGGGCTCACAGTCTAAAAGGGGGAGACAGAGAACAGAACCAAACATACCAACAAAATAAAATAAGTAGGATAGAAATGTACAAGTAAAATAAATAAATAAATAGATAAATAGAGTAATAAATATGTACAACCATATATACATATATACAGGTGCTGTGGGGAAGGGAAGGAGGTAAGACGGGAGGATGGAGAGGGGGACGAGGGGGAGAGGAAAGAAGGGGCTCAGTCTGGGAAGGCCTCCTGGAGGAGGTGAGCTCTCAGTAGCGCCTTGAAGGGAGGAAGAGAGCTAGCTTGGCAGATGGGCAGAGGGAGGGCATTCCAGGCCCGGGGGATGACGTGGGCCGGGGGTCGATGGCGGGACAGGCGAGAGCGAGGTACAGTGAGGAGATTAGTGGTGGAGGAGCGGAGGGTGCGGGCTGGGCAGTAGAAGGAGAGAAGGGAGGTGAGGTAGGAGGGGGCGAGGTGATGGAGCAGCCTTGAAGCCCAGGGTGAGGAGTTTCTGCCTGATGCGCAGATTGATCGGTAGCCATTGGAGGTTTTTGAGGAGGGGAGTAATATGTCCAGAGCGTTTCTGGACAAAGATAATCCGGGCAGCAGCATGAAGTATGGATTGAAGTGGAGAGAGACACGAGGATGGGAGATCCGAGAGAAGGCTAGTGCAGTAGTCCAGACGGGATAGGATGAGAGCTTGAATGAGCAGGGTAGCAGTTTGGATGGAGAGGAAAGGGCGGATCTTGGCAATGTTGCGGAGCTGAGACCGGCAGGTTTTGGTGATGGCTTGGATGTGAGGGGTGAATGAGAGAGCAGAGTCGAGGATGACACCAAGGTTGCGGGCTTGTGAGACGGGAAGGATGGTAGTGCCGTCAACAGAGATGGGAAAGTCAGGGAGAGGACAAGGTTTGGGAGGGAAGACAAGGAGCTCAGTCTTCGACATGTTGAGCTTTAGGTGGCGGGCAGACATCCAAATGGAGATGTCCTGAAGGCAGGAGGAGATGCGAGCCTGGAGGGAGGGGGAGAGAGCAGGGGCAGAGATGTAGATCTGGGTGTCATCAGCCTAGAGATGATAGTTGAAGCCGTGGGAGCGAATGAGGTCACCAAGGGAGTGAGTGTATATTGAGAACAGAAGGGGACCAAGCACTGAACCTTGGGGAACTCCCACCGTAAGAGGATGGGAGGGGGAGGAGGAGCCTGCAAAAGAGACTGAGAAAGAACGAACGGAGAGATAAGAGGAGAACCAGGAGAGGACGGAGTCTGTGAAGCCAAGGTCAGATAACGTGTGGAGGAGAAGGGGGTGGTCCACAGTGTCAAAGGCAGCTGAGAGGTCGAGGAGGATTAGGACAGAGTATGAGCCGTTGGATTTGGCAAGCAGGAGGTCATTGGTGACCTTTGAGAGCGCAGTTTCCGTGGAATGAAGGGGACGGAAGCCAGACTGGAGGGGGTCGAGGAGAGAGTTGTTGTTGAGGAATTCGAGGCAGCGCGTGTAGACAACTCGTTCAAGGAGTTTGGAAAGGAATGGTAGGAGGGATATGGGACGATAACTAGAAGGTGAGGTGGGGTCAAGAGAGGGTTTTTTTAGGATGGGAGAGACATGGGCATGTTTGAAGGCAGAGGAGAAGGAACCAGTGGAGAGTGAGCGGTTGAAGATGGAAGTTAAGGAGGGGAGAAGGGATGGAGCGAGAGATTTCATAAGATGAGAGGGAATGGGGTCAGAAGCACAGGTGGCCGGAGTAGCACTTGAGAGGAGGGAGGAGAGTTCCTCTGAGGATACCGCTGGGAAGGATGGGAGAGTAGCAGAGAGTGTTGAGAGCCGGGGGGTTGGAGAAAGGGGGGAAGAGTCTTTGGGGAGGTCGGACCCGATGGATTTAATTTTGTTAATGAAGTAGGAGGCCAGATCGTTGGGGGTGAGGGAAGGAGGAGGGGGAGGAACCGGGGGCCTGAGAAGGGAGTTGAATGTACGGAAGAGCTGGCGGGGGTGATGGCCATGGGTGTCAATAAGGGAGGAGAAATAGTTTTGTCTAGCAGAAGAGAGGGCTGAGTTAAGGCAGGAAAGGATAAACTTGAAGTGAACGAGGTTGGCATGGGGTTTAGACTTTCGCCAGCAGCGTTCAGGCAGCTCGAGCATAAGAGCGAAGGAGGCGGACAGTGGCAGTGATCCAGGGCTGTGGGTTAGTGGTGCGAGAGCGGCGAAGGGAAAGGGGAGCGAGCGAGTCTAGCTGAGTAGAAAGGGTAGAGTTGAGAGCAGTAATCTGATCATCAAGACTGGGTAGAGAGGAGAGGGCGGCGAGGTGGGGTGTGAGGCGCTCCGAAAGATGGGTGGGGTCCAGAGAGCGGAGATCTCTGTGAGGGAGTAATACGGATTTACGGGGGAAAGGTGTGTGACGTGAGGAGGCAGGTGAGAAGATTATGATCAGAGAGAGGGATCACAGAGTTGGTGAGGGTGGACACAGTGCAGCGGTAGGAGATGATGAGGTCGAGGGTATGACCAAGTTGGTGAGTGGGTGAGGTGGGGTGGAGGAAGAGGTTGGCAGCGTCAAGTAGAGATAGAAGGCGGGAGGCAGAGGAGTCGTTAGGGATATCCATGTGGATAATGAAGTCTCCGAGGATCAGAGTGGGCATGGAGAAGGAGAGAAGGAATGTGAGGAAGGGGTCAAAGTCGTTAAAGAAGTTGGAAGTGGGGCCCGGAGGGCGGTAGATGACGGCTACAAGAATCTGGAGGGGGTGGTAGAGGCGAATAATATGGGCTTCAAAGGAAGGGAAGGAAAGGGAAGGGGGAGGAGGGATAGTGCGAAAGCGACATTGGGGTGCGAGAAGGAAACCGACACCTCCTCCTTTTCCGGTGAGTCTGGGGGAGTGGGAGAAGAAGAGGCCTGCACTGCAGAGAGCAGCAGAAGAGACCGTGTCGTCCGGCGACAGCCATGTTTCAGTTAGGGCGAGGAGGAGTAGAGAACTGGAAAGGAAAAGGTCCAGGATGAAAGGGATCTTACTTAAAACGGAGCGGGGGTTCCAGAGGCCACACTTGGCATCAGCTGTCGAGGGAGGGGAGGGAGGGGGAAGGGTGCGAGGGGTGGGGATGATGAACCGATTGTTTGAGGTTATAAACAAGATAAACCTCAGAGAAGCAGCGTTGTCTAGTCGATAGAGCATGGACCCAGGAGTCAGAATAACCTGGATTCAAATCTCGGCTCTGCTACCTTTCTTCTTTGTGACCGTGGGCAAGTCTCTTCACTTCTCCGGCCCTCAGGTCTCTCATCTGGAAAATGGGGGCTGAGACTGTGAGCCCATGTGGGACAGGGACATGTCTGACACAATTTGCTTGTGTCCACTCCAGCGCATAGTATGGAATGGTATGGGATGAAGCTCCAAACCTCAGAGTTTAACCAGAACGCTAGTATTAATCACAGAAAGGGATTGATGATCAGTCTGTTGATGTTTTCATAGGAAGGAGTCCCAGAGTGGGAACCATGTGGGACTGAACAGTCATTTAGGTTGTGCGGGATGGGACCACAGAGAGCCCACGATCCCAGCCTTCCGAGATTGCCGGACAGTCAGCTGTCTCAGCGGAGCCCCGGGCCCATCCTCCTACAGGGAATCCCCCAGGAAATAACCGGGCCATCGCCTGGTGGGACAACGCAGCCAAACAGAGAGCCGAGATGGGTAGCGAGGATACTGACATCTCTCATCCCATGCCCAGACCTTCCTGTCACCGCCACAAGAGTCCAGGACCGACGAGATAGAGTAAGCCTCTCTCTTAACAGGGGTAGATGCTCTCCAGTCCAGGACAGGCCCGGTGACTCCAGAATGGATGAGGGGAAAGGTGAGAGAAATTTCAATAAGGAACTGGGATGACCAGAGTCAGTCACAATTTCTGTCAATTAAAAGCAGTGTCACTTAGTTGAAAGAGCATGGGCCCGGGAGTCAAGAGGACCTGGGTTCTAATCTCGCCTTTGCCACTTGTCAGCTGTGTGACTTTGGGCAAGTCACTTAACTTCTCTGTGTCTCAGCTACCTCAACTGTAAAATGGGGATGAAGACTGTGAGCCCTACATGGGACAACATGATTACCTTGTATCTACCCCTGCGCTTAGAACCATGCTTGGCACATATTAAGCGCTTACAAATACCATTATTATTATTACTATTGTTACTAATCCAAGTTCTGCCACTTATCCGGTGTGTGACACTGGGCAAGTCACTTAAATTCTTTGTGCCTCAGTTACCTCATCTGTAAAATGGGGATTAATACTGTGAGCCCCGTGTCAGACAGGGACTGTTTCCAACCCGATTTGCTCGTATCCCACTCAGTGCTTAGTACAGTGCTCGGCACATAGTAAGCACTTAACAAATACCATTAAAAATCCTGAGGAGAAGAGCTTGTTGATACATTCAATTTTGCCATAATCCTTGTTTCTCTGCACACAGTAAGAGCTCAATAAATACCATTGATTGATTAATGGATTGATTGAGGTTCATCCCCAGAAAAGGGCCATGTGAGTTTCTCCCTGAATGTTTTTCATCTCTGTCTGTAATCAGGTCCTATCACATGATGCCTAAGGACGTCTTGCATGACATGCCCAACGTCTCCACGGTGATGAGATTCCTCCTGCTGGATTTCACTTGTATCTATCTCAGGGCTTAGAACAGTGCTTGGCATATAGTTAGCGATTAACAAGAACAGGAATAATAATAATAATATTAACAATAATAATTGGATGCAGGAGGGGCAAAGGGGCTGGTGCTGGACAGTGAATGGAGTTGTGGGGAGAAGAGTGGGGAGAAGTGAGGGGGGTGGCAGTTGACTGAAGGAGCATAATTTTAGAGAGGGCGGGGAAGGTAGCAAGCAGGATCAGGAGTGGGAGGGTTAAAGTGAGGTCTGGAGGAGGGAGAACTAGTACAACGAAACCATTTTAAAATGGCCGCCCCACAGCTGTGAAGCGGATGATGCCGGTGGGTCACTCACATATAACCAAGATGGACAACTCATTGTCATCTACGCAGTTACTCTGGAGGTTCTCCCTGTGCAATGCACACAGGTGTGACGGGTCACATGGCCCTAGTGGGGTTGCCACATGGGGCAGGGCCACTACCCCACCCAAGGTCCCTAAGGTCCCCAGCAGTGCCGGACCCCCGGGGAGCCAGGCCCGAACAGGACCTAATGAGGCCCCTCAGCCCAACGTGTGACCTGTCCCCCGGGAGGAGTCCCCCAGGAGGAGCAGGGAGTTTTTCCAGAATGGTCTGGCTTCACCGAGAGCCGACACTCTCCAAGAAGATAGCAAGAAGAGTCAGGACCCCGCACACCTCCCGGAGATCCTCCTTTGACCTACCTCCAGGAACAGAGAGGATGGGGAACGGTTGAAGGACAACAGAGACTAGAGCCCGCTCGCTCCAGTCTGACCAGTGAGTCTAGGCCGGGGAGAACACGGATGGGTTGAAGGTCTTACAGGGGAGCCGGCGGTGACAGAGAACTAGAATCTCCTCACGTCTCCGTTCGTAAAACCAATCTCTCCCCGGGGCATCTCCATGGCTCGCCATCCACTGAATCTACTGGGTGGGTGGAGGGAGTGGACGGGGATTGATCGGTGACAAACGTTCTGGGTGGCCAATCGATTACATTCATTGAGCACGTACTGTGTGGAGAGCACCGTACCGTACTAAGTGCTTGGGAGAGTAAAATATAAGATTGGCAGGCCTATTTCCTGCCGGTAAGGAGCTTACAGTCTAGAAGGGGAAACAAACATTAATAGAAATACATAGATTATGGATCTATACATAAGTGCTGTGGGATCGAGAGAGCGGTGAATAAAAGGGGCGAATCAAGTGAAGAGCGACAAGAAAGGGAGTGGGAGGTGAGGAAATCAGGATTTAGTGTAGGAAGGCCTCTTGGAGATGTGATTTTATTAAGACTTTGAAGGTGGGGAGAGTAAATGTCTGTCGGCTATGAAAAGGGAGGATATTCCAGGCAAGAGACATGACGTGGAAAATAGGTCGTTGGTGAAAGAGAAGAGATGGAGGTAGGGTGAATAGTTTGGCATTAAAGAAGGGAAGTGTGCGGGCTGGCTTGTAATAGGAGAGTAGGGAGGTGAGATAGGAGGGGTCGAGGTGATTGAGAGCTGTAAAGATGTTGGTTAGGAGTTTCTGTTTGATGCAGAAGTGGCTGGACAACCACTGGAGGTTCTGAAGGAGTGGAGAAACAGGGTCACAGCTGGTAATGTCTGCCATTCAGTAGTTTTTACTAAGTACCTACTATCTGAAGAGCACCATGTTCAGTTTTGTGGAAGAGAAAAATCGTGGCTACATTAGACATGGTCCTTTAAGATGGCAGTCACTGACAACTAAATGAGGTTTAAGCTCAGATGGGAGATAAAAGGCTCTCCTACACCAGATTTGCCATGAAACAAAAGGCTACATCTGGTGAGAGATAATTTATTTGGTTGTGCTCAGCCACATAGTAAGTAGTATTTGATCGACTGACTTTGGTTTCCTTCTGACTAAAGGTTGAAGATTAAGAGGGGCAGCTTCTCATGTCGACACATTTGGCTTATCTAAAACCAACTTACTCACTGTATTGTGGTCTCATCTATCCCGCTACTGACCCTTAGCTCATGCCCTTCCACTGGCCTGGAAATCCCTCCCTTTTCAAATAATAATAATAATAATAATAATAATAATAATAATAATAATAATAATAATAAAAATAAAACAATAATAATAATAATAGTGTTTGATAGCACTGTTCTAAGCGCTGGGGAAGATTCAAGGTTCTCAGGTTGGACACGGTCTCTGCTGCACATGGGGCTCATGGGCGTAAACCCCAATTTACAGATGAGGGAACTGAGGCCCAGAGAAGTCATGTGACTTGCACAAGGTCACACAGCAGGCATGTGGCAGAGCAAGGACTGGAACCCAGGTCCTTCTGACTCTCAAGCCCTTGTTCTTTCAACTAGGCCTCGCTGTCTATTCTGATAGACCATCGCTCTCCCCACTTTGAAAGACTTAATAAAATCACATCGCCTCCAAGAGGCTCTTCCCAACTGAGCTTTCATTTTCGCTACTTCCTTTCCCTTCTGCCTTGCCCTTGCACTTGGATTTACACCCTTTATTCTCCCCACTCACATCCCCACAACACTTATGTACATATTTGAAATGTATTTCAATGTATTTCTCCTCCTCTAGCCTGTAAGCACCTCGTCGATTACAAATATGTCTGCCAATTCTACTATATTAGAATCGCTTAGTATAGTGATCTGAACAAAGTAAATGCACAATAAATACCATTAATGGATTGATTTAGCTGTCATTTTCTGTTGAGGCTCTGAAATATCTTCCTCCTAATTGCTTTTGTAGACGGTCTCAGCAATCTTTGGGAAATGGTCAACCGCATGGCGGTGAGGTGATTCCTCCTGCTGGGATTCTCGGAGGTCCGGGAACTGCAGCTGGTCCACGCCACGCTGTTCTTCCTGGTCTACCTGCTGGCCCTGGAACCTCCTTATCATCGCCGTCACCGCTCTCGACCGGCGCCTCCACACCCCCATGTACTTCTTTCTCAGGAACCTGTCTGTCCTCGACCTCTGCTACCTCTCCAACACCGTCCACAAATCCATCCACAACGCCCTGACCAACCGTAGAGAAATCCCCTACGCTGTGCAGCAGGTCTGTCTGGTGATTTTCCTTTTGTAGATGCAGAATAATTTCACCTCACGGTGATGTCCTATGACCGCTATGCCGCCCTCTGCCTCTGCCTGCGTTACGAGGTCTTCATGAACAGTGTAGCTTGTGGGGAGATGGAGGCCACCTCGTGGCTCAGTGGGGGCCTGTTTGGAGTCTTGTTTTCAGCTTTGACCTTCTCCCTGTCCTTCTAAGGGTCCAACGTCGTCCAGCAGTTTTTCTGCGACGTCACCTCCCCAGTGAAGATACCTGATCCGGGGACCACGACGCTGTTGACGTGAGCATTACCGCTGGGTTAATGTTAGGTGACGTCTGCTTCATTCTCATCATCGTCTCATATGCACGCATCTTCAGGGCCGTATTGAGGATGCCGGCCGCCGTCGTCATTCTCTTTGTTATCACTTGTTTCTATGCTTTCTTGAAGCCACCCTCAGATTCCCCCTCAGTCCTGGACTTGCTGACGCCTGTGTCCTACTCCATAGTACCCCCCACCCTGAACCCCCTCATCTACAGCCTGAGGAACAGGGACATGAAGGCCACCCAGGGGAGAGGGCTAGGCAGGGAATGGCTTCCATCTTGGGGATGTGATGTCACCATTCTTTGCCTGCTGGAGTTTACATGGACAAAGTAACTGACCCCAGCATCTTTCAGAGACCGGATCTTTGTGTGTTACACCAACAGACCACCATAGAAGAATGGAAAATCATGTATAACACTTATTTAGAACAAGCTCCTCGTTTCCACAGACAGACTGTGTCAAGCTAGATTCGTCGTCTGCCTCCTGAGCTGAATGCCACCTTTCGAAAGAGGGCACAAGTCTTAATGGAAGGTGACATTCAAAGTCGTATCTTTGTCAGTTGGAACTAATTTTCCCCGAGAAATAATGTCATCGGAGGGGGATTAGCTCCTTAATTGACTCATAACCCTTCCTTGGAACCCGACCTCAAACTTCTAAACTTTGCACTGCCCAATTACCACGTTGCAGAATGTACCTTGCTCCTATTCTTGCATGTCTGTACAGTGTTTCATGTCTAAATGTGTGTGTGTGTGTGTGTGTGTGTGTGTGTGTGTGTGTGTGCATGTGCACAGTATGGCTCAAACAAAGGCAACTTTCCCCTGTGTGATTAATTAATTTTTGTTTTGTTTCTGTTTTTCACTGGCACTCATATTGATAATCAATGCTTTTTTGTGTTGTTATTTTTAAACTGGTATTTGTTAAGCACTTACTATGTGACAGGCACTGTAGTAAGCAATTGGGTAGATACAAGTTAATATGTTTGGACATCGTCCCTGTCCCTCCTGGGGTTCGTGGTCTTAGTCCCCATTTTACAGATGAGGCAACTGAGGGATGGAGGAATGAAGTGACTTGCCCAAGATCACATAGCAGGGAATTGGCAGAGTTAGGATTACAACCCAGGTCCTCTGACCTCTGGGCCCATGTTCTATCCACTAAATCATCCAGGCACCACACCTGCTGAAGCAGATTTCCACCAGCACCACTAATTATTCAGGACTAACTCTCAAACTACAAGAAAAGATCAGTGAAGCAGCATGACCTAGTGGAAGGAGCACAGGCCCAGATGTCAAAGGACCAGAGTTTTAATCCTAGCTCTGCCAATTCCGTGCTATGTGACCTTGGGCAAGTCTCTTCATTTCTCCATCCCTCAGTTTCCTCATCTGTAAGATGGGGATTCCATACCTGTTCCTCCCCCGACTTAGACTGTGAGCCCCGTGTGGAACCTGATTGTTTTTTTACCTACCCCTGTACTTAGAACAGTGCTTGACACATTGTAAGTGCTTAACGAATTCCATGAGCAATGAAGTTCTGAATAGTAGTCAGTCTCCAAGCATCAGTGTTATACTCACCTGTACACTACTATGTGGGGTGGTGATCAGAGTTCCGCACACAAAAACATGCAATAAATACTATCGATTGATTGATTGAGTGAGTGATGAAAGGAAAATGAGCAACAGCAGATTAATCAAACAGCTACTGAATGGAAAGCAGAAACTGAGAAACTGAAAACAAGGAGGCTGACGGCTGAAAAACGTCTGAGACGATATTGCATCCTGTAGACCAGTTTCAAGGACAAAGAAACAGGTGACCAGAGGGTTCTCTTGTCGCCTGGGCCCCGAGGACCCTGGGTAGGGCCCCGATCCGGTCCTCCAGGGATTCCCCTCATAGTTGTGCCAGCTTTATCTTTGGGGACGGGGTCTGTCTGGAGAAGCATTTCAGTGTCCGCGGGAGAGTGGAGAGGGGATGAGGGCTCCTCTTTGTCCCTCCTTGGCTGACCGAGCCCAGGAATCCGAGGAGCAGCCCAACATGGCAGAGGTCAGCGACCCCCAGTCCCACGCTGCCCTGGTGAGTGTGCTCTGGGGTGGGGATGGAGGGGCGGGGAGAGGCCAGCAGCCCATAGTGAGTCTATGAAGAATCTCGCACTCGGCCCCCAGGTTGAAGTTCGGATTAGGGCTGCATTGCAGGCGGGTTTGCAGGAGCAGAAACCAGGCTTCAGCAGGGACGAGACAGTGGCAGGTATCACAGCACAAGCCACTAGTACTGCAATTACTTCTTCCGCTCAGGTTCTTAGTCGCATTGTCTTTGTACCTGGTCCAGCACTTATGTGCTGTTTGTTCTAGGACAGCTCCTTCATCGTCTCGCTTACGGCCCTTCATCGGCCCTTCATCGGCCCTCTGTCATCCCTCCATCATCTCTTCGTCGCCTCTTCGTCAACGCTCCATCTTCCTTACATTCCCCTAGACTGTCAGCTTGTTATGGGCAGGGTACGGGTCTACCAACTTTGTTGGATTGTCCTCTCCTTAACGTTTTAGTCCAGTGCTCCAAGCACAGTAAGCGCTCAGTGAATATCATTGATCAATCATTTCTTCCAGCACTCTGCCAAGACCGAGTTGACATATGTAATTGGGGTCTCACATCAGACCCTTCCCTGTTTAACCAGACTTCACTCTGCAGTTCATTTTCCTCGTATTGAGACAGCTGCATTCGGATTCCCTGGACCCGCAGCTGTGTGTGTGTGTGTGTGTGTGTGTGTGTGTGTGTGTGTGTGTGTGTCTGTGTCTGTGTGTGTGTCTGTGTGTCTGTGTGTCTGTGTGTCTGTGTGTGTGTGTCTGTGTGTGTGTGTCTGTGTGTGCGCGCGCACGTGCTCCTGTGTGTACGAGCTTACGACAGGGTAAGAGAATCATGGGGCAAATCCCAGACTTTAGAGAAGGGGTACATCTTGGTAGGGAACAGTGGGGAATATTCTCCGTTTCACCCTAGGGAACAGGTTTGGAGGTCACGGAAGAGCTGAATGAGTGGCTAGATACGCTTATGGGTGTATGCGTCTACCTACCTGTTTGTATTTTACTCTCCCAAGTGATTAGCACAGTGCTTTGCAAAAAGTAAGCGCTCAATAAATAGGATAGACTCTGTGCGACTGTCCGTGTGTGGGAGAACCCCGGTCTGTGAGTAAGCGGGAATACATGTGAGGGCATTATGTGTTTGGATACATGTATGTTTAGCTGGAATTCTGTAGGTGAGAATGAATTTGTGTGCTTCAGGGTGCCTTGTAGGGTTGGTATATCCTTGCTTTCTGTGTCCACGGGGGGCTCAATGAACAGTTATTACTATTACCAGTCCGTTAATCAGCTTACTACAGTGCTCTGCACACAGTAAGCACTCAATAAATACGATTGAATTAATGAATATTTATTGAGCTCAGAGCAGAGCTCTGTGTGTAGAGCACTATACTAAATGCTTGGGAGAGTACAATATAACAATGTAACACACTCCCTACCCACAATGAGCTTACAGTCTTATTATTAATTTATTTTATATTAACATCTTTCTACCCCTTTAGACTGTAATGTTGTTGTGGGGAGGGAACATGTCTACCAACTCTGTTACATTGTATTCTCCCAGGTATTTAGTACAGTGCTCTGCACACAGTAAATGATCAAAAATACGATTTCCCAATTGCTTGATTGACTGATACTACAACTTCTAGAAGGGCTTTTGCTGTTATTACTGCTATTATTACCATGATTGCTTTCCCATCTTATATCTTTGTCATTTTGGGGTCCCCACCTGGAGAATTATGGGTCAATCCTCCTAGTTCCCTCCTAGTTTAGTGGCTCCTAGTTACGTGGAAGTCTTTTACCAAGTTTCTATGTCATTTTGTCATTGATAACTCTCTTTCAATATGCCATAAGCTTCTACTTCCATAGACCATCTCCCAAGCGGGCTGTGCCGTCCAGGTCCTCTCCGTGGTCTGGGTTGGCGGCTCATAGCTGTCCAACCTCACGGTGAAGACCTAGGACCGCTATGCAGCCATCTGCCTCCCCCTGAGCTACGAGGTCGTCAGGGCTCGAGGGTCCCTTGGGAAGTTGGCTGCCACTTCCTGGCTCAGCTCAGGCTTGTTTGCAGCAATGTGTTCAGCTGGAACATTCTCTCTGTCCTTCTGTGGGTCCAACACCTTCCCCCAGTTCTTCTGTGACATTCCCGCGCTGCTGAAGATCACATCCTCCGAGAAGCACATCGGCATCGACGCGACTGTGATTTCTGGGGCAGCCTTAGGTGTCGTCTGCTTCATTGCTATCGTCGTCTCATATGTGCGCATCTTCAGGGCCGTGCTGAGGATGCTGGTCAACGAGGGCCGGGCCAAAGCCTTCTCCACCTGTCTGCCTCACCTTATCTTCGTCACTGCTTTCCTCTCTACGGGTTTATCAATCATCAATCAATCATTCGTATTTATTGAGCGCTTACTGTGTGCAGAGCACTGTACTAAGTGCTTGGGAAGTACAAGTTGGCAACATATAGAGACAGTCCCTACCCAACAGTGGCTCACAGTCTAAAAGGGGGAGACAGAGAACAAAACCCAACATACTAACAAAATAAAATAAATAGAATAGACATGTACAAGTAAAATAAATAAATAAATAAATAAATAGAGTAATAAATATGTACAAACATATATACATATATACAGGTGCTGTGGGGAAGGGAAGGAGGTAAGATGGGGGGATGGAGAGGAGGACGAGGGGGAGAGGAAGGAAGGGGCTCAGTCTGGGAAGGCCTCCTTGAGGAGGTGAGCTCTCAGTAGCGCCTTGAAGGGAGGAAGAGGGCTGGCTTGGCGGATGGGCAGAGGGAGGGCATTCCAGGCCCGGGGATGACGTGGGCCGGGGGTCGATGGCGGGACAGGCGAGAACGAGGTACGGTGAGGAGATTAGCGGCAGAGGAGCAGATTGTGCGGGGTGGGCTGTAGAAAGAGAGAAGGGAGGTGAGGTAGGAGGGGGCGAAGTGATGAACAGCCTTGAGGCCCAGGGTGAGGAGTTTCTGCCTGATGCGCAGATTGATTGGTAGCCACTGGAGATTTTTGAGGAGGGGAGTAACATGCCCAGAGCGTTTCTGGACAAAGACAATCCGGGCAGCAGCACGAAGTATGGACTGAAGTGGGGAGAGACACGAGGATGGGAGATCAGAAAGAAGGCTGATGCAGTAGTCCAGACGGGATAGGATGAGAGCTTGAATGAGCAGGGTAGCGGTATGGATGGAGAGGAAAGGGCGGATCTTGGCAATGTTGCGGAGCTGAGACAGGCAGGTTTTGGTGACAGCTTGGATGTGAGGGGTGAACGAGAGAGCGGAGTCGAGGATGACACCAAGGTTGCGGGCTTGTGAGACGGAAAGGATGGTAGTGCTGTCAACAGAGATGGGAAAGTCAGGGAGAGGGCAGGGTTTGGGAGGGAAGACAAGGAGTTCAGTCTTCGAGATGTTGAGTTTTAGGTGGCGGGCAGACATCCAGATGGAGATGTCCTGAAGGCAGGGGGAGATGCGAGTCTGGAGAGAGGGGGAGAGAGCAGGGGCAGAGATGTAGATCTGGGTGTCGTCAGCGTAGAGATGATAGTTGAAGCCGTGGGAGCGAATGAGGTCACCAAGGGAGTGTGTGTAGATCGAGAACAGAAGGGGACCAAGCACTGAAACTTGGGGAACCCCCACAGTAAGGGGATGGGAGGGGGAGGAGCAGCCTGCAAAAGAGACTGAGAATGAACGACCGGGGAGATAAGAGGAGTACCAGGAGAGGACGGAGTCAGTGAAGCCAAGGTCAGGTAGCGTGTTGAGGAGAAGGGGGTGGTCCACAGTGTCGAAGGCAGCTGAGAGGTCGAGGAGGATTAGGACAGAGTAGGAGCCGTTGGATTTGGCAAGCAGGAGGTCATTGGTGACCTTTGAGAAGACAGTTTCCGTGGAATGTAGAGGACGGAAGCCAGACTGGAGGGGGTCGAGGAGAGAGTTGTTGTTTAGGAATTCTAGGCAGCGCGTGTAGGCAACTCGTTCAAGGAGTTTGGAAAGGAATGGTTGGAGGGACATGGGGCGATAAGTAGAAGGTGAGGTGGGGTCAAGAGAAGGTTTTTTTAGGATGGGAGAGACATAGGCATGTTTGAAGGCAGAGGGGAAGGAACCAGTGGAGAATAAGCGGTTGAAGATGGAAGTTAATGAGGGGAGAAGGGATGGAGCGAGAGATTTCATGAGATGAGAGGGAATGGGGTCAGAAGCACAGGTGGCCGGAGTAGCACTTGAGAGGAGGGAGGAGAGCTCCTCTGAGGATACTGCTGGGAAGGATGGGAGAGTAGCAGAGAGTGTTGAGAGCCGGGGGGTTGGAGAAGGGGAAGTGACTTTGGGGAGGTCGGACCCGATGGATTTAATTTTGTTAATGAAGTAGGAGGCCAGATCGCTGGGGGTGAGGGAAGGAGGAGGGGGAGGAACCGGGGGCCTAAGAAGGGAGTTGAATGTACGGAAGAGCTGGCGGGGGTGATGGCCATGGGTGTCAATAAGGGAGGAGAAATAGTTTTGTCTAGCAGAAGAGAGGGCTGAGTTAAGGCAGGAAAGGATAAACTTGAAGTGAACGAGGTTGGCATGGTGTTTAGACTTTCGCCAGCAGCGTTCGACAGCTCGAGCATAAGAGCGAAGGAGGAGGACTGTGGCAGTGATCCAGGGCTGTGGGTTAGTGGTACGAGAGCAGCGAAGGGAAAGGGGAGCGAGTGAGTCTAGCTGAGTAGAAAGGGTAGAGTTGAGAGCAGTAATCTGATCATCAAGACTGGGTAGAGAGGAGAGGGCGGCGTGGTGGGGTGTGAGGCGCTCAGAAAGATGGATGGGTTCAAGAGAGCGGAGATCTCTGTGAGGGAGTAATATGGATTTACAGGAGAAGGGAGTGTGAGTGAGGAGGCAGGTGAGAAGATTATGATCAGAGAGAGGGATTTCAGAGTTGGTGAGGGTGGACACAGTGCAGCGATAGGAGATGATGAGGTCGAGGGTATGACCAAGTTGGTGAGTGGGTGAGGTGGGGTGGAGGAAGAGGTTGGCAGCGTCGAGGAGAGATGGAAGGTGGGCGGCTGAGGAGTCGTCAGGGAAATCCATGTGGATGTTGAAGTCTCCGAGGATCAGAATGGGCATGGAGAAGGAGAGAAGGAATGTGAGGAAGGGGTCAAAGTCGTTAAAGAAGTTGGAAGTGGGGCCGGGAGAGCGGTAGATGAGGGCTACAAAATCTGGAGGGGGTGGTAGAGGCAAATGATGTGGGCTTCAAAGGAAGGGAAGGAAAGGGAAGGGGGAGGAAGGATAGTGCGAAAGCGACATTGGGGGGCGAGAAGGAAACCGACACCTCTTCCTTTTCCGGTGAGTCTGGGGGAGTAGGAGAAGAAGAGGCCTCCACTGGAGAGAGCAGCAGAAGAGACCGTGTCGTCTGGAGACAGCCATGTTTCAGTTAGGGCGAGGAGGAGTGGAGAGCTGGAAAGGAATAGGTCCACGATGAAAGGGATCTTACTTAAAACGGAGCGAGGGTTCCAGAGGGCACACTTGGCAGCAGCTGTCGAGGGACGGGAGGGAGGGAGAAGGGTGCGAGGGGTGGGGAGGGTTTGGTTTGGGATGAGTCGGCGGGGGCCTGGGCGGGGAGAGTGCGAAGAGGAGTGGTGATGGGAAAGGAGAACTGCGATGGGGTGGGGGCGGGGAGAAGGGGAAGGAGGGGGCCGGGAGGGAGGAGTGGAGGACTGGCGCTGGTACAGAGGGATCCTTGGTAGGGGGTGAGGGGAAGTGGTCTTGGTGGGGGAGAGGGAGGGAAAAAGCTGGGTGGGAGAGGGGAAGGTGAAGGTGAGGAATGGGAATGGCAGTTGGGAACAAGGGAATTGAAAGTTCATGGTGAGGTCAGCAGGGCGAGTGACAGTACAGAGGGAGGTTAACAATTGAGATGCAGAAGCAATAAAACAGTAGCAATGATATAAGTAGGCGATGGCATCACAGGGTGTAGTTAAACAATCAATATGCTATGGCAATAATAAAACTGGCAGATAATGATGTCACAGAGAGCAGATACAAACTATTATGTGCTGGAGTAGGGTGGGCCTGTTAAGGGGGGTCAGGTAGCAGAGATACATGGGGAGAGAAGCGAACAGCCCACTAGCATGGGAGGGCTGAGTAGGTACGAATGAGGTTGTCGTTAATGTAACATGGTGCTAACAAGGGCCTTTTTCCCGGGGTGGGGGGCGGAGGGGAGAGTCAGTCAGGACCGGACCGGGAAGGGGGGGGGATGGGGGGCATTGTAAGGAAGGTCGCTTAAATGGGGGGGGGGGGGGTGGAAGCTGGGGGCGTCTATGGGGGCGTTCTGAGGAGGGGAGCCTTCCGAGAGCAGCGGGGGCCACGCGGTGTGATGGCGGGCGGGCCTCTCGGGAACGGAGTTCTATGGCGGCGCTCTGAGGACAGGCTCCTTCTGGGAGCAGCAAGGCCGCGCAGTGTGATGGCGGCCGGGCGGGGATATTTGTTTATATAAAGCAGTCCTCAGACTCCTCCTTGATCGTGGACCTGCTGGTGTCTGCTTTCCGCACAATGGTGCCCCCGGGCCTGAACCCCTTCATCTACAGCCTGAGGAACCGGGACATGAAGGCTGTCATGGGCAGGATCCCAGAAGGGTCATTCACCCGGCCCCTGCTCTGGGACAGAATGTCTCCTTCCTTGTGCAAATAATCTCACACCACCACTTTACCGAGGAATTGACCTTGGATCTAGCCATATACTTAGCTGTCCTACAAGGTTCACAGAGAGCGCTGGACGTTGATGAATTGTCAGAGTCTGCGAGGCAGGCGGCTAAGACTGAAGTATGACTGACAATCCAGTTTGGGGGGGACATCATGGCCTATGGGAAGGGGAGTCCTTGTATACTGTAAACTCACAGTGAGCAAGGAATGTGTTTAGCAACTTTGTTAAACTGTACTCTCCAAAGTACGTAGTACAGTAAACCCTGTTTGGGGGAGATTCTAATCCCTGCTCAACCGCATGTCTTCTGTGTGACATTGGACAAGCCACGTAACTTCTCCGTGCCTCAGTTACTTCATTTGTAAAATGGGGATTATGACTGTGAACCCTACATGGGACAACCCAATTACCTTGTATCTACCCCACTGTGCTTAGAATAGTGCTTGCCACATAGCAAGTGCTTAACAAATACCATACTTTTAAAAAATTTTTTATCATGGCTTAAAAGAATGGGAATCGCTCTAGGCTATAAGCTCACTGTGGGCATGGAACGTGTTTATCAACTCTGTTATAGTGAACTTTTCCAAGTGCTTAGTACAGTGCTGGGCCCAGAGTAAGTGCTCAATAAATATGTTTGATTGATTGATTGAGTCTCAAGTTCTGATGCCAACTCTGTTACTGGCTTACTGTGTGACCTAGGGGCAGTGACTTAACGTCCCTAGAATGTCTCTTGCTCTTACACTCTGAGTTCCTGTGGGGCAGGAATTGTGTTTGAACGGCTTTTTGTTTCTACTCCAGCACGTGGAATAGTTCAAGCACACAACCTCTTAATAAATACAATAAACACAGCTGGCACTTGTCAGCTGTGTGACTTTGGGCAAGTCACTTAATTTATCTGTGCCTCAGTTACCTCATCTATAAAATGGGGATTAAGAATGTGAGCCCCACGTGGGACAACCTGATTACCTTGTATCTCTCCCAGAGGTTAGAACAGTGCTTGGCACATATTAAGCGCTTAACAAATGCCATTATTATTGTTATTATTATTATTTATAATGATACAAGTATTAGTAACAATAATGAAAATATTATGATATGCTATTTAACAAGACTCTGAGGGTGGGAATGAAAGTTGGGAAATGGAAGATGGTATGGGAGAAGGGAAGAAAGGGTGACTGCAGCTCCATCTTTCTTGTCAACTCCATCATCTCTTGTCAATCTGTCTTTTCTTCCTTCCATTCATTAATCCTTCTAACTATTCATCTATCCATCCATCCATCCACCCATTCATCCAGAGCACGGGCTTGGGAGACAGAGGTCGCGGGTTCTAATCCCAGCTCCGCTATTTGTCTGTCCTGTGACCTTGGGCAAGTCACTTCACTTTTCTGTGCCTCAGTTACATCATTTGTAAAATGGAGATTGAGACTGTGAGCCCCATGTTGGAGAGGGACTGTGTCCAACCTTATTACCTTGTACCTCCTCCAGCACTTAAAAGGGTGCTTTGCACATAGTAAGTGCTTAACAAAGGCCATAATCGTTACTATCATTATTATCAGTGGTATTGATTGTACACATGCTGGATGCAAAGCACTGTAGTAAGCTCTCAGGAGAAGTGACAAGAGATAAAATTGCATTGTTCCCCCTCTCTAGGAGATTATGTTCTAATGCGGGAGATAGACACAGAATAAAGTATATAGAGGAGGAAGGAGAGAAGGGAAAGATGAGAAACTGAATGAACCCTTGATTCAGTACAGTTTATTTAGTCAGTATGAACATACCTTTAACGGATTGACTGACAGATTGCGTGTTTCAGGTTGTGAATTGGACAAAGGTGAAACCATTCACAGTGGCTAAAGACTGCCGTTGAAAACAGGAACCGTGGGACGCTGGAATGCAGCTGCCGCTGTTTCCACGGGAACCCTGAGGGCCGGCACCATCATTGATGCTGCAGGGGCGTGCCCTTGTCTTCCAGAAACCTCATAAACCACGTGACCAGAGGGTGCTTGGCTTGTCCAGGCCCTGAGGTCCCTCGGCAGGGCCCCGAGCCATCCTCCAGGGACCCCCTCGGAGCATCTGCTGCTTTATCTACAGGGATCGGAGCCCGTCTGGAGAGCTTCTCAGGGTCTGAAGGGGAGTGGAGAGTGACCGAGGGCTCCTCTATGTTCCTGTATGGCTGACCTAACCCAGGAGTCTGAGCTGAAAGAGGGGACAAGCCCAGCTCTGCAGAGGTCAGCGACCCCCAGCCCCACGCTGCCCTGATGAGGGTGACAGGGAGTGAGCAGGATGGAGGGGCGAGGGGAACGAAAATGAGGATGGAAGTGATGGAGCCAGTCTGTGGCCTAAGTTGGGGTTCGGACCAGGGCAGCGGCTCCCAGCGGGGAAATAGTGCTGGCAGGAGGGGAGGTGCTTCCCAGTTCAGTAACCGCCAACAATCACACACCTCTCCTCCTTCCTCCTCAAACCTTGCTACCATAATGATGATGGCATGTGCTCAGCGCTGACTATATGCAAAGCACTGTTCTAAGCGCTGGGGGGAATACAAGGTGATCAGGTTGTCCCACGTGGGGCTCTCATTCTTAATCCCCATTTTACAGATAAGGTAACTGAGGCCAGAGAAGTTAAGTGACTTGCCTAAAGTCACACAGCTGACAAGTGGCAGAGCCGAGATTAGAACCCATGAACTCTGGCTAACAAGCCCATGCACTTACCACTTTGCCATGCTGCTACCATGCCAACTACCCGCCAGGCTAACGTGCTCCAGCACTGTGTCAGCACTATGGACAGTCATTGTGGGCTTTCTTGGGTCCCAGAATCCCTTGCAGATGGTATATAACATGTAGGACTGAGAGAGTGTGACCAGCTTTGAACTGCCACTGGCAGTATTAACAGTTGATCCCTGTAAGAGTTTTTCCCAAATGTTGGGAGGAAACAAATAGCGGGAAAGGTTGGAATCCCTGCCTTCATGGGTTTTCCAGCTGGCTGGGCTACGTTGACACAGTATAATTTACTATCAATCAAGTAATCTTGGATCATATTTATTGAGAGCTTAACACTAAACACTTGGAGAGTAATAATAATAATATAATAATAATAGTAGTAGTACTCGTTAAGCTCTTACTATGTCCCAAGCACTTTCCTAAGCGCTGGGGTGGATACAAGTTAAGCACAGTCCTTGTTCCACATGGGGCTCACAGTCCTAACCCCCATTTTACAGATGAGGTAACTGAGGTTCAGAGACATTAAATGACCATGGTCACACAGGAGACGAGACAGAGATGGAATTAGTACCCAGGTCCTTCTGACTTCTTCTGATTCCCAAGCCAGTGCTCTATCCACTTTAGAACACCATAACAGACACATGCCCTGTCTCTTCTAGAAGGAAAGAAAGAATGAAAGATGAACATGCAATTATTGCATGCCATTTTACTGATAAGGAAACAGAGGCCCAGAGAAGTGAAGCAAATTTATCAAGGTTCCAAAGCAGTAGAAGGAGAGGGAAAGGATTAGAACCGAAATCCTCTGACCACGACTAGGCTAAGCTTGGGAGAGTCCAATAAAACAGAACTGGTAGATGTGAATGCTACCTACAAGGAGCTCACATTCAAGAAGAGAACTCCTGGGCCCATGCTTTTTCCATTAAATAAGGATGGAAATGAGTTGAATCGTGCTTGATTTGGGTGAAGTGGATTTAGGGGGCTGGGAATGAATGGGGAAGCTGGTTTGAGGAAGGGGGATTTCAGCAGTGCTCAGAATTCGGGAAGACATGTGCTCTCTCTGATTTTCAGTGGATAAGAGAGGGACTTCCAGGCTAAGATGGAAACGAGAGAGTCGATCGTGAGTAACAACTAGAAAGTTGCTTTGAGAGCTGAGAAGACTAGATGAACGATGGACAGGAGTGAAATGCAGTCATAGGGCAGAGAGCCGTCAAGCCGATTGTGAGTTTTTGTTGCTTGTGAAAAGACACAAAAACTTGTCCTGAGTGAAGGCGGAGGAGAGGAGAAGATGTAGGCTGAGCGATGCTTTAGGGATAAGAATAATAATAATAATCATAATAATGGTATTTGTTAAGCACATACTATGTGCAAAGCACTGTTCTAAGCACTGAGGAGGTTACAAGGTGATCAGGTTGTCCCACGGGGGGGTCACAGTTTTAATCCCCATTTCACAGATGAGGTAACCGAGGCCCAGAGAAGTTAAGTGACTTGCCCAAAGTCACACAACTGACCGTTGGCAGAGCCTGGATTTGAACCCATGACCTCTGACTCCAAAGCCTGGGCTCTTTCCACTGAACCACGCTGAATGATGTATTCTTGTGTTTGTGTGCGTCCACGTGTGAATACAAATATTGAGCAAATTAAATCAGTTTGATATATATGTGGGTTTTATTTTTGTTGTTTGTCTTATGGTATTATTATGTGCTTATTATATTCCAGGTACTGTACGAAGCACTGGGGTGGATACAAGATAATCAGGTTGAACACAGTCTATGTCACACATGTTCCTTTCAGTCATAATCCCCAATTTACAGATGAGATAACTGAGGCACAGAGAAGGTAAGTTACTTGCCCTAGGTTATACAGCAGATAAGGGGTGGGGACAGGATTAGAATTCAGGTCCTTCTGTCTAAGAGGCTAATTCTATCTCCACTAAATGGATGAATTTATACATAAAGGCACTTCTTGTTTGACTCTGAAACCACCGAAAAAATTTCACAGCAGTTATGTTCATATCTTTATGTTCTCTGACTTCTCCTATCCCCTGTTCATTTTAGTTTCAGTCTCCTCAACCAAAAATAATATTCCTGATAGTTATTAAGTGCTTACAACCTTCCAAGCAACGTATTAAGTGCTGGGGGAAATTCAGGACAATCTGATAGAACGCAGCCATGTCCCACGAAGGATTCACAGTCTAAGTAGGAGGGAAAAAAGGTATCGAATCCACATTTTGCTATTGAGAAAACTGAGGCATAGAGAAATTAAATCACTTTCCCATGGCTATGCAGGCGGGAAGTGGTAGAGTTGGGATTAGAAGCCAGGTCCTCTGACTCCCGGGCCTGAGTTCTTCCCAGTAGCACACTGCTTCTACACAGTTCATAGCTTGGTGCTTCCAATAGAATGCAATTTCCTTGGGGGCAATGATCACATGTACTATTACTGTGTCCTCTTTAGGTACTCACTAAATAAAATTGATTGACTTATTCTTATTCCTTCACCCCCAACATCATTGTCTGTAAATTGAAGTCTTCCTTCCATCTTCCTTTTCAGGGAGTCGACACCATTTCCCAGAAATGTTCAACGTCTCCACTCAACTCAAATATCATTTTGAATTCAATAACTGTCTCCTCTCCATAATCACTAGCAAGTGTCCTGCCAATTCCTTCACATATCCCATCAATTGACTCTAACTTTGCCTCTTCGCTCATCACATACAGAAATTAATGCTGCCTCCCAGAAATGCCCAACATCTCCACGGTGAGGGAATTCCTCCTGCTGAGTTTCTCAGATGTCCGGAAGCTGCAGCTAGTCCACGCCGCGTTGTTCCTACTGGTCTACCTGGCGGCTCTGACGGGTAATCTCCTCATCATCGCCGTCACTGCCCTCGACCGGTGCCTCCACACCCCCATGCACTTCTTCCTCAGGAACCTGTCCGTCATCGACCTCTGCTGCATCTCCGTCACCGTCCCCAAGTCTGTCGTCATCTCACTGACAGATCATAGATCTATCTCCTCCTGGGCTGTGTGGCCCAGGTCTTTCTGGTGGATCTGTTTGCTGCTTCAGAGCTGTTCGTCTTCACGGCGATGTCCTACGATCGCTACGCCGCCATCTGCCGCCCCCTGCGCTATGAACTCATCATGAACAACACAGCCTGTGTGGAAAGATGGTAGCCGCCTCCTGACTCAGCGGGGTGCTGATTGGCGTCCTGTATTCAGCTTCGACTTTCTCCCTGAGATTCTGTGGGTCCAACATCGTCCAGCAGTTCTTCTGTGATTTCTCCCCGCTGCTGAAGATCTCCTGCTCTGAGAACCTCGTCGACATGGATGTGAGCATCTTCGGTGGGGCAGGTTTACGTATTGTCTGCTTCATCTCTATCGTCGTCTCCTACAGTCTCCAGGCTGTGCTGAGGATGCCGGCCTCTGAGAGTCGGGCCAAAGCATTCTCCACCTGCCTGCCCCACTTCGCTGTCTTCACTGTCTTTCTCTCTACCGCTATCATCTCCTACCTCAAGCCCGTGTCAGACTCCCCCACGACCCTCGACCTGCTGGTGTCCGTGTTCTAAACCGTGGTGCCCCCCACCCGGAACCCCCTCATCTACGGCCTGAGGAATCGGGACATGAAAGCCTCCTTGGGGAGAGTTCTAAAGAGGTGATTCCTCCTCCCTCCTCTAAGTAACAAAATGTCTGTTTCCTTTTGCTGAACTACCCCATACCTCATGAGGGTTCCAACTGTGGGGGTATCCATATAAAGAGCTGTCCAAAGAGAAAGCCCAGTGTCTCTGGATTTGTCACTGTCTGGGACAGAGACTGATTAGACAGGTGTGACTGTAAGCCTGATATGGGCAGGGATTGTCTCTCTTTATTCTGAATGGTACTTTCCAAGCGCTTAGTATAGTGCTCTGCACACAGTAAGAACTCAATAAATATGACTGAATGAATGAATAAATGACTGACAATTGATTTTTTGGGCGCAATCATGGCATAGTGGAATAAGCATGTGGCTGGGAGTCATGAAATCTGAAAGGTCTGCCCGGTTCTGTCACTGGCCTGCTGTATGACCTTGGTCCAGCTATGTAACATCTTTGGTATCTCTGTAAAATCGGGATTCAATATGCGTTCTCTCTTTCTCTTACAATCTGAGCCCCTGTGAATCAGGAAATGTGCCTGATCTCATTAGTTTGTTTCTACTTTAGGACTTGGCAGTCTTTTGCAAGTAAATTCTTAATAAATCCAATAATTATAATGTTGACAGTACTACTGATAATAACAGTAATTCTATGAATTTTAAGATCACTCTTGGTGTTTATGAAAATCAGAAAATCAGAGGGTGACAAGGGAGAAGGGATGCAATCAAGGAAGCTGTACCCCACATTTGACTGCCTGTTTACTTTTTTTGATGCCTGTCTCCAGCTTCTAGACTGTGATCCAGTTGTGGGCAGGGATTATGCCTATTTGTTTCTTAATTGTACTTCTCAAGCGCTTAGTATAGTGCTCTCCACACAGGAAGCATTCAATAAACAAGATTGAATGAATTAATGAATGAATTTGACTGATCAAATCCTTGTCTCGAATCCATTCGTTCATAATAATAATAATCATCATCATAATAATAATAGTATTTCTAAGGGCTTACTATGTGCAAAGCACCGTTCTATGTGCTTGGGGGATACAAGGTAATTAGGTTGTCCCAAGTGGGGCTTACAGTCTTAATCCCCATTTTACAGACGAGGGAACTGAGGCCCAGAGAAGTGAAGTGGCTTGCCCAAAGTCACACAGCTGAGCCCATGACCTCTGATTCCCAAGCCTGTGCTCTTTCCACTGAGCCACGCTGCTTCATCCATCCACCCATCCGTCTGACTGTGCATCTGTCCATCTGTCTATCCATTCACCCATCTGTCTGTCCATCATACAACCATCCGCCCATTCACACATCCATCTATCCATTATAATAATAATAGTAGTGATATTTGTTAAGCGCTTAATATGTGCCAGGCACGGTACTAAGTGCTGGGGTAAATACAAGCTAATCAGGTTTTACACAGCCCCTATCACACGTGAGGCTCACAGTCTCAATCCCCATTTTACAGATGAGGTTACTGAGGCATAGAGAAGTGAAATGCCTTGCTTAAGGTTACACAGCACACAATCCACGCATCCA
>NW_024045026.1:0-35780 GCF_015852505.1 Tachyglossus aculeatus
ATCAACATGTACCCCCTCCCTCCGTTTCTTAAGCATCTTTAAGTTCCCACCTCCTCTAAGAAGTCAGCATGGCCTAGTCGTGAAAGCAAGGGCCTAGGAGCTAGCATACCAGGGTTATAAGCCCAATTCCACAACTGCCTGTTTGTGACTCCCAGGCAAGTCACCTAACCTCTCCATAACTCAGTTTCCTCATCTACAAAATAGGGGATTAAATACCTGTTCTACCCCAACTCTTAGTAAAATTGCTGGTCCTACAGTAAGCACTGAAAAAATACCATAATTACTACTGTCGAGTTACAAGCAGACCACTGGCCCTATGTGAATCCAGCAAACGCTGTATAGTAAAACTTTATATAATAAATGAAACTCTCTTATGAGTGTCAGAAAACGTTTCAGTTTGTGACCTGAAATTACGAGAACATTCTGTTCCTATTCTATGTGCTTTCTGGTAAAATTTATACAATCATTTCTTACATCAGAGAAATGTGGTTATCCTAGGGTGAAACTCTTCTTCCATCAAAGATTCAGATGATAGTACCTTTCCATCATTCTGGCTGCTCAGTTTAATTTTGACAAACACTGCTTCGTCTCCCATGACAACAGAGTTAATCTTTCCTTGAAGCACTTGGAAATCACTCAATCAGTAGTTTTTATTGAGCACTTGCTCTGTAAATAGCATGGTGCTAAGAACTTGGGAGGACACACTAGAGTAAGTAGACGTGATCTCTGCCATCTAGGAGCCTTCAAGCTGATTAGCTTGAAGCAGAAATATTGCCTTCTGTAGATGGCTCAGAAGTAGATAAAACACAATTAAAGTAACTGTATCAGTGAGCCTAGATAAAATCGAATAGTAACCACTCTGGTTCTTGATTTATTGCTCCAGAATGAGGGTTGTGCATTTTGGAGTTTGGAAGATTTTCTAGAGAAAAGCAGAAGTCAGCAAATGGTCCTGCCAAGCTAGGAGAAACATTTATTCACTAAAACGTTCAAGGAATGCCAGAGGGATGGAGGCATCCCTAAGGAATGGAGGTAATGTTTCGATCTGACCTCCTGTATTTAAACATTAATGGCTTTTAAATCCACCTCTGTTTCCCCCATGAAATTATTGTGTTTTCAGGTGCACAGGGTGCAATTCGTTCTCAGTATGACCTGCATCCATGAATTCAATCTCATTGTCAACACGGTTGTCTTTGAATGGGATAGCTCTATATTTTCAACTGAAATATAAGATACTATCCTAATTAAGAGCTACAAGAATGAAGTGTGAATGCTATGCCTAGAATTCTTTAAAATGGCTTTTACAGGGTAATCATTGAAAGGCAATGTTATTCTAAATAGAAAAAGTTACACAATAAGCTTCTTAGTGGCAATCATATGTTGCCTTGATTCAGTCTTTCAGGGGAAATTCCACTCCATAGGTAAGAAGTTTCACAAATATACAGAGAGCTGCAATTGAATGCAAATCTTTTAGGGTTGCTAAAGAAGGTCATTTTATTTTTCAAAATTGAAATTCTACGTTGACAAGTAATATCAGTCTGCGAACTTACCAAGCATCAGTACTGACCAAAATGGGAATCAAAGATTTTTAAAATATGTTATACAATTGGTAGCTGTGCTTGGAACGAAGTATGGATCTTATGCTTAAAAAGGCATGTTGTCTCTACAGCTAGGGACCCAGTCACCACAGTCTGTGAGATTACCTAAACCTCTCAGCTTAATTGATTGGCAGACTAAACCTAGAAACTTAGAGAGGACTCTTTCTTTCCCCTTCTTTGAGTTGAGTGGATAAAGTCAAAAACTATGCACTACTGAGGGATCAACATTTAGAGACTTTTGTTTGCCTCCTTCCAGTGTTTGTAGTACCAATCATTTATTCTAATTTTTAGGTTTATTGAAGTTTTTATATTTTTTGATCAAATGGTAACGAAAATCAAATCATGTCACATGGATTTCTGTCTGAAGAAATTGCTTACAGATGGAAAATTAAAGCACAGCTAGATAGTTAATGGAGCATATAGTTAATTTACAGGAATATTCTTTTTAAGTTTGTCAACTATTTTAATATTCGTGTTATTGTAGTCTGAACCATGTGTCAGACTATTTCCTCAGTTGCTCCATTTGAGTCTTAAAAACACCAGGCTACTCTATTTTTTTCATATTTTTGGTTAGATTTGGAAGGGGGAAGCAATTTTCTAGCAGATATTTGTAAACTTACTTTTAAATATCTTCCTTTGTTAATATGGATCCATGGTAAGGCGCTGCAAGGGCTGAACCTGTAGAAACCGAAGGATCTAGCCACCTTGCTCATTTAATCTCCTTTAGATATGTTTCATATCAAATGTCTGGATTAAATCCTTGCAATTGAGACCTATTGCAGTTATCCAAGTGTGATTATATTTCCACCGTTCTCAAGAAAGTCAAATTCTAGAGAAGAACCTTTAAAATTGCATTTTCCAGAAAGCATTCTGGGAGTGTCTTTATATATAAACACTTCACAGTGATAAAAAATAAAACTACTTGCCATCCCTTTGCTCTTTGATTTTTTTCACTTCTAAGATGTTTCTGTCCATTGCCTAATAATGACATCTTGCCCCTAAGAATCTCCAAAATACTGAATATTACTTAACTTCTCCCATAACCAAGACAGAAAGATCAAAACTGAGATTCATGTTTTACAGCTGGTGGAGCCAAAGGAAATAGGCATGAGCTGATGAAACTAGTGATCACTATCATTACTATTACTGTAACTATACATGCATGTGCCAAGCACTGTCCTAAGCTGGGTTCTAGGATCAGACCCAGTACCTGTACTACAATCTAAGAGAGATGGAGAAGACATATTTTATTCTTATTTAATAAGGCCCAGAGAGGTTAACTCACATGACCAAGGTTACCCAAGCAGTCGAATCGCAGAGCTGGGCTAAAACCCTAGAACTCTAGTTCCCTGACTCCCAGTAGACCATGTTGTCTCTGTTGACCACAGGATAACACTACAGGAATTTATCTAGGGCTGGGCCAGGCTAGGCTAGTTCATGCTTTCAGTCTTGGCAGGGCTATAGTTCTGGAGTGCTTGACCCAGTGCTTACTTAGTACAGTGCCTGACACAGAGTAAGCACTTAACAAATACCATAAGTATTATTATTATTATCCCCTTGCTTCTAGATCCTGTAAGAGGCAGGCTGGACCTTTGGGCCCTGATCCCACCTGGCTCTTGAACTCATCTGGCAGAATTTCATCTACAACTATATTCAGTTCAGTGCTTGGCACATAGTAAGCACATACCAAATATCACAATTATGATTATCTGGTCCCCAAGAGGGGTCTCCCCACCAGTTTCCCCAGCTGAGTCTCCCACATCCTCATGTCTAAAGACAGGCCAGAGACCTGAATGTTGCCACTCTGTGTAATGATTGACACCAGCACAGAGTCCTCCATGAGTTGGTGGAACCACCGTGCAGATGTTAAGTCCCTCTACATGAGTGGCAACAACCAATCAATCATATTTATTGAGCGCTTACTCTGTGCAAAATCAATCATATTTACAGAGCGCTTACTGTACTATATGCTTGAGAGAGTACAATGCAACAGAGTTGGTAGAAATGTTCCCGGCCCAAAAATACTCGGAAAAGGGGCTTAGGACATCCCTGTTCAACTGAGGCATGGAGCTATGGCTGCCACTGCTAGACATAGTGAATTCCAGATAAGGAGATGATGATTGTGGTACTTGCTAAGCATTTAGTATGTGTCAAGAATTCTTCTAAGCACTGGGGTAGATACAAGTTAATGAGGTTGGGCACAGTCCCTGTCATATATGGGTTAACAGTATAAGATGCCAGGAGAATGGATATTTAATCCCCATGTTACAGTTGAGGAAACTGAGCCAGAGAGAAATCAAGTGACTTGCCCAAGATAACACAGAAAGCAATTGGCAAAGCCGGCATTCCAATCCAGATCCTCCAACTCCCAGGATTTTTCACTTTCCATTAGACCATGCTGCTTCTCAAGAAGATGGATGTTGCCCTGGGCACATAGCATATTGTTGATGATGTCACATGAACCATATTACCAAACTCTGCAGATTTCCCATCAACCAAAAGAGTCATGCCGGAGGGACTCCTGACTGTTTCCCCATTGATTCAGACCTCTCACATTCCCTTTCTAGGTCTATGAGGTTGGAGCCACCAAAGTCAGCAGAAAAGGCAATGGGTTCCTCTACAGTATAAAGCAGAGGACAAGTTAGTCAAAAACTGGACTTTTTGTTATATAACAAGACACCTGGCCACCTTTCTGGGAACAATTTTGGACTCTGTGATCCTGGGCAGCCTTCTGCAGGGCACCAGACTAGAGCAGGCCTAATCTGAACATGAGGTAATGAAAGGAATGTAAACAGGTGGGCAGAAGAAACATTTCAAATACACAGTGACACAAAACCGGGAGAATATGTCTATCAACTCTGCTATATTGTACTCTACCAACCACTTAGTACAGTGCTCTGCACCCAATAAAAATCTATCGATAGATACAACTGGTTGATCATTATCATCATTATTATTAGCAAAGCATCATGGCCAGTGGAAAGAGAATGGCCTTGGGAGTCAGAGGACCAGGATTCCAATCACAGTCTTCCAAATGCTTGCTGTGTGACCTTGGACAAGTCACTTTACTTCTCCATGCCTCAGTTTTCCTGTTTGCCCTCCTAAATACACTGTGAGCCCCGCGCGGGACAGAGATTGTGTCCAACCTAATTCAGTCGTATCTAATCCAGCACATAAAGTGGTGTTGGACACATAGTTAATGCTTAACAAATACCATGAAACTAAATGATAACAGCTCACCTTAGGGATTATTAGTGGATAGTTGATAGACAGCAGGAAATGATTAACCAACTGGATGCTCTCTGTCCTTTCCTCTGATTGCTGACCTGCTTCTCTGGACTTTGGGAGTGGTCTGAGACCACCGAGGCTAGGAATAAGAAAGAAGACAACAACAGAGAGGTGAAAAAACTTGAATCAACCCCATCAAGCAACTCAATGTATTCAAGTTGGGATTCCCGGGCAGGCTTAGTCAGTGAAGTGGCTACACTGGGGCAGGAATGCTAAAGCACTGTGGTGGAGCACGTCCAAGTAACCTTAAAGATTTCTAGACTAGCGACATTACAAAACCACCATTTCAGAACTGACAGCCAAGTTCAAGATTAATTTGCTTTTGCTATCTTCATTAGGAGTTTACAAACCAAAACACATCCACCTCAGGTTCGCAGAGTTCTTCTGAGAGAGAAATCTGAAACAACTACAGTCTTAAGACTGAGAGCATAGACTGAAACAAGAACTGTATTACCATTCTGTGTTCCATAGCAAGTAGCAAAGTCAGTTGCTCTCATGTAGGCAATCTAAAATAAAACTTTTTTTCAGTCATTGCTCAAATGAGATGTTTTCTGGCCTGGTCTTGTTACCTTTTTCCTAAACTCTTCAGCACCAACCAAAACTCTAACCTAAACTCTTCACACCCAAATTCTAGAATCTGGAGCAGGTTGCTTCGACAACAGAAATCCCATTTACCTAGTGACAGTGCCATTGTGGACATGGAAATTTTTTAAAGGAATTTTATCCGGGAAATTTGTCTATGCCCAGTAAAAGCAGCTTTATTTCAATTTCTTCAAATGTGTTCCATTAATACCTTTCCATCAACCTAACTTCAAACTCCAGTGCCATTTTTCAATTTATTTCATTCTAGATCTAATTCTAATTTTCTTCTTTTTTTCCACCTCTATAGCTGTGTCATTAGAATGTAAATTGTTCTGTCCTTTAAGTCAACTTACCAGGTAAAATAATATTTCCAAGTCTGTAGCAATAACAATCCAGGTACCATATCTGATTTTTGATGCACTGTTCTTTGGAATTTTATGCAATGCAACTCTTATTCAATCCCCACCACAGAAGTTTGTCAAACAACCCTAGAGTAGGACTTCATCAGTTAAATTTTATTAACTAGCTCTTGTGTGAGGAGATACTGAAGATTTATAGCACCTCATGTAACCTATCAAGATCATCAGTAATGGTTTACAGCACTTATATACATAATCAAAAGTATTTACTGAATGCTTATGTATGCAGGGCACTGTGCAAAGTCCTTGGGGTAGTACAATATAACAGACTTGAAAGATATGCTCCCTGTCCACTACGAGGTTACAATCTAGAGGGGGAGACAGACATTAAAATACATATTAAGGATACGCACTGTGGAGCTGAGGTGGGGCGGGGGTGGTGGTGGGAGTGCACATCCATAACTTATTTATTATCAATGGCTGTCTCCCCTTATAGAGTGTAAGATACTTTGGGGCAGGGAACGTGTATGCCAACTCCACTATGTTGTACTCTCCAAAGCACTTAGTACACTGTTCTACACTTAGTAAGCACTCAATAAACTTAATTGATTGATTGATTCTATGTCTTCTTAAATACACGTGAAAAATAACTCTGCTTCAGGACTCTTCCCATTACATTTTCTACATAATTTGGACATATTCTCCAACACATTTGGTAGTTTCTGCTTCATCTTTCCAATTCCTTTAAACAGAGTTAATGAACTCAGAAAATGTATGTGGAACTTTTATCCTTAACCAGGCTCATTGGGGTTATTTTCATTATGGAATTATACTGACTAATTTGAATCAGTATACTTATGTATAAACACGTAGTATGTATCACTGATAAAATTTATATGACTAATAATTCCTCCCAAATTGAGCGCATGAAAGGATTGTTTCTGGCTGCACTAGTGCATTTACTAAATAGAGTGTGAACTTTTACACCCTCTGTGCTCTGGTCTTCTTGAAACCTCTCCTTTTAGAGTCACCACATTTCTAATGTCTGCACACTCATCTGATCTGTCCTCCTGCTGCCTCCCAATGTCCGTCGTCAATTACCACTATGAGGTTTTGCTTCACTGCATCTTTGAAATGTTTCATTCTTTTTTACCTCTGTTCAGAGTTTCTTCTGTATTGCCTTCTCATGTCCCACTAGCTAAAGGCATAAAGCATTTATTATTGCTTCAATGCTGGAAATTTAAAGAACCTAAAGAAAAGGACTGCTCGGTTATGTTAAGTTCTATCTTATCCTCCACACTCAAAAGTAGGCTAATAGCTTAATACTCACCCAGGCATCAAGGGAGAAAATAAGTCAATACTACAAAAACCCCTTCCTCTGGCATCATCCTTCAACCTAGTGCAATTACCCCGTCTCCTTTTGGATGTATTTCATTGCAATTCCAAATATTTAAGTCAATGTACTTGAATCTGTGAACTTTGGTTATTTAATATTCACCCCATCCTCACCCCCATAACAGTTATTTGCCTATCTTTAAAGTTTGTATCATAAATAACTTATTTAAATAGATATCTATCTCACCTCTAGACTGTAAGGTCATTATGAGCAGGGATCAGAACCACTAATTCTGTTGTATTGTAGAGAAGTGGCATGGCTCAGAGTAAAGAGCATGGGCTTTGAAGGCAGAGGTCATGTGTTCAAATCCCGGATCCTCCAATTGTCAGCTGTGTGACTTTGGGCAAGTCACTTAACTTCTCTGTACCTCAGTTACCTCATCTGTAAAATGTGGACTGTGAGCCCCCCGTGGGACAACCTGATCACCTTGTAACCACCCCAGCGCTGAGAACACTACTTTGCACATATTAAGTGCTTAATAAATGTCATTATTATTATTATTATTCCAAATGCTTAGTACAGGGCTCAGCATATAGCAACCACTCTTTAAATAGCATTGATTAATTGATTAGTTTTCTTCTTCTAATAAGGATCAGTTCACAAACCTTTATCCTGACTTGCATTCCTTGACATTGCTTGCTGTTTCTGCAGATGAAACTTAAAAGACAAAATCACAGCACCTTGACAGAGTTTGTTCTGTTGGGATTCTACAATGCTCCCAAACTGCAGAGTTTTTTTTGCAACATCCTTAGTCATTTACATGATGATCCTGATGGGAAATAGATTAATCATTTTAATAACCAAAGCCAATCAAGCTCTACAAACCCCTATGCATTTATTTGTTCCTTAGGAATTTGTCCTTATTAGAAATGTGTTACACTTACGTGACTCTCCCCAGAAAGCTGGTGAACATTTGGACACAAAGTAGAACGATTCCTTTCACAGCATGTGCAGCCCAGATGTATTTCTTTCTTATGTTTGGAGCCATGGAGTGCTTCCTCCTGGCTGTGATGACCTATGATGGTTACATGGCCATCTGTAACCCCCTACAGTATTCAATCATCAGGGACGAGAAGGCATGTCTCCAGATGGCAGCTAGTTCCTGGATCGGTGGCATTCCAGTCCAGATAGAGCAGATGTAACAGCGATTCTCCCTGCCCTTCTGCGATTCCAACAGGATAAACCATTTTTTCCTGTGCTATCACACCAGTTCTCAAACTGGTCTGTGGAGACACAGCTATGAATGAGCTCTCAGTCTATGCTGTAGCCCTGTTCTTTGGTACAGCCCCATTTCTCTTGATACTCGTATCCTATGTTAAAATAATCTCCACCATCCTGAAGTTACCTTCAGCCACGGTGAAGCACAAAACCTTCTCCACCAGTTCTTCCCACCTCATAGTTGTCACCTTGTTCTTTGGATCTGCTATCATCATATATCTACGGCCCAAATCAAACCACTCAGTGGGTGTGGATAAATTTCTGTCTCTGTTCTACACCATGTTTAACCCCATGATAAAAAGTCTGAGAAAACAGGAGGTGACTATTGCCCTGAAAATGTTTCTGTCACAAATATTCCAAAGTCACTTGAACTAGGAAGCTGTTTTCCTACTGGGTCATCATGGGTGGATTACAAGAAACCCTATTTCTGGTCCCTTAAGAAGCCACCCTCTGGCTACCACAATCACCCCAAGACTATGTAGATATCTCTTCAATACTCACTTTCCTGTATCCAGGGTGACGTTTGGTTAAAGTATGAAATCTTTGCCCTGTCCACAGACTCTTTTCATTTAAAAGGGGCCAGCTATCCAATATGTGGGAACCTGCTTTGACTTCTATTTGCTCCTCAATTAACTGTAATGTAAAGGTAATCAAATGTAAAGAGATAATGGGATTGGTTTGGGTGGCAGTTGAAATCCCTACACTGAATTTTCTATCATTTAGTTCTTTGACCACCTAATTTTATTATCTGAAATTTTGATGGATCTTTATAACCCTCCATATCAGAATTAGGAATACAGTTTTATATTTGTTTAGCAGGTCTCTTGGAAATAAGTTACCGTATTATATTCTGAATAAAGTAGCCATTTCAATGAGATGTTCAATTCATTCTTTCAATTAACATTGGGAAATAATGAATGGAGCATGTCCCAAAGCTTATGACCAAAAACACATCCACCAGTCAGACAATCATATTTATCAAGTGCTTACTGTGTGCAGAGTACTGTAATAAGTATTTAGGAGAGTACAATATAGCAATATTGTACATTTATATTATACACACATACAATATAACACATATGCTATAGTCTTATAGAAATATTCCTGTATCTCCTAAAAATGGTAACAAAAGCATCATCTTCATAACATCAAGTATGTTAAATGTTTTGAAACAGGTAAATGTTTTGACAGGCTTAACAGATAGTTTGTTATCTAGAACAATTTCATGGGTTGCATCTGTAAACTATTTCTTTATGTAAAGAGAACTGTTTGGTGTGCCTGTCATTGTTTTGAGGTTCTCTCTTGGATTTCAATACATGGAGCTCCATCTTCCTATATTTTGAATGGCAGCGACATCCAACTCAGTCACACAGCCCAGGCACAGAGAAGTGACTTACCTGAGGTCACATAGCAAACATGTGGTGGAGTCAGGATTATAACCTAGAACCTCCGACACTCAAGCCTCTGTTCTTTCCACTGCTGCTTCTCTGAATTTGTTGTACACTCTTTCATGTGTTGCATCTCACCTCATTCCCATGAGTCAACTTAAACTCTGGAAGAATCGAGGTATCAGACAGTTCTAAGTTCTCAGAACTGTTACTGGTGTCTGAGAGTTCTGATGACTGTACACATGGGAAAGGAGAAATGTAAAATTTTAATAATGACTAGTCTATGTTCTCTTCCATGTCTCTCACTGGACCCATTTGGTTAACTTCTATTATTCAGATTTATCTCCTGCTGTTTTCTTATGTCACCATGAACTTTAACCTGTTGTTCCCTTCTCTGAGTTTCTCTCTGAATAGGTAGAATTGTAATTTGAAGATCACCCTATGCAGTTCTTATAGCTTTAAGAAAGCAATATAACCAATATACCTCCCTCCCCCAACCCTCAGCACCTATATACATACCAGCAATTTATTTATTTATACTAATATCTGTCTTCCCTTCTAAACTGAAAGTTCACTGTGGACAGGGAATGTGTCTACCAAATCTTTTATATTGTTATATTGTACCCTCTCAAGCAATTAGTACAATGCTTTTCTCATAGTAAGTGCTCAATGAATACAACCAATCAATTACCGGAGCAATTAATACTAATAATGAGTAAATTTTTCTGAATAAAGTGTTGTACTAATGATGAATTGGAGGCCCAAGCAATTATCTTAAGAAAGAATATACTTTCACTATTAACTCACCCAGCATCTGATCAACTGATATTCTGAAAATTCATGAAGTTTTTAGGTTGCCTTCAGAAAACAATTGATGTGCTTGTATATTCCTCACCTTACTGGACTGAGAGGTGGTGTTGGCAGGAGGAGATGAGAAATGAAATAATGTCCAGTGTAAAATGCAGACTGCAAACCTGAGGGCTTTGCCCTTTTGGAGAAGAAGAGGTGAGCCCAAGGAATACAGATAATTGTGAAAGCAGCCTAAATCACAGCAAATGACAGGACATTCAGGAACAACACCAGAAGCTGAAGTCTATGGGAAGCTGCATGGTCTAATGGAAAGGGACCAGGTCTGAGGGTCAGAGGATCTGGGTTCTAATCCTAGTGCAGCCACTTGTCTGTTGTGTGACCTTGGCCAAGTCATTTCACTTCTCTGTGCCACAGTTATGTCATCTGAAAAGGAGGAGTTAAATCTTCCTTCCTCTGACAGGTTGAGAGCTCCATGTGGGATAGCAATTAGTACGCTTAGAATGGAAAGTGCTCAGTAAATATGATCAAATGAATGAAAGGGACAATGCCTGACCTGATTATCTTCTATCTACCCTAGTGGTCAGTATAGTTCTTGGCACATAAGTGGTTAAATATCACTCATTATAATTCTTATTATTAATCAATCATATTGATGGAATGCTAATTGAGTACAGAGCACTGTACTAAGCACTTGGGTGAGAACAAGAGAGTTGGTAGACGTTTTAGCTGCCCATAAGGAGCTTGCAGTCTTATTGAATACAAATATAAATATAATACAGTCATGTAAGAACATGCTCATCATCAACACATTAACAGAACTCCTTTAAGTATTGCTTCACTGGGGAAGTTTTCACGGCGTTATATCAGGCAACCTCTGTGGATCTTAATTATGGTATTTGTTTAGTATGTCAAAGCATAAGCAAAGCATAAGGAGACACTGATGTACTCCAAATCATAATCATCAGTGGTATCTATTGAGCACTTACTATGTGCAGAGTGCTGTACTAAGCACATGGGAGAGTATAGTTCAACAGGGTTGGTAGACACATTGCCTGCCCATAGTGAGCTTACAGTGTAGAGGGGGAGACAGATGTTAATACAAATCAGACACTAATCCTTGCTGAACACTGGGAGTTAACACCTACTAAGTCACATTTAACATCAATCAATGGTATTTATTTAGCACTCAGTAGGCAGAGAGCACTGTGATCAGCATTTGGGAAAGTACATTATGACAGAGTTAGCAGACAAGCTCCCTGCCCACATTGAGATTACAGCTATCACCCATGTTCCTAAGGATGTGTGGATAAATAATGACATTGAATTTGTGTAGAAATAAGAAATATTTCAGACTGAATTGCATAAATCCTAGGAAGGATGGAATGGATGATTCTTCCAGGGTTGTCTAAACATTCCCACTTAACCAAGATGCCTTAGAAAATATGTAAGTTACATGGCAATTATTAATGAATTTAATGACAGAATTATATGTAAAAAGTATATGAAATGTAGAGGTAATAATGAAGAATATTTATTTTCTAATTAACCCTCAATTCAAGCATTCCTTCCTAAATACCTGTTGTATTTTGCAGATGAAATACTCTGAAGATATGTGGATGGGGAAAAAAAATCTCACCAAAGTAACGGAATTAATTCTCATGGGAATTTTAATGTTCCTAAAAGTGCAGAAACTTTTGAGGGGGTTATTCCTGGTCATTTACACGATTATTACTACAGGAAATGCCTTTGTAGTTATAATAATAAAGGCCAATCAAACTCTCCACATCCCCATATGCTTTTTCCTTAGATATCTGTTACCCATAGTTACTCTCCCCAGAATACTGTTGAAGTTCTGGACACGAGACATAACTATTACTTTCCTGTTTGAGCTAATCTGCTGTTTACTTTGTTGCTACAAGATGTGTTCTGGCAATGATAGTACATTTTTTATGGTATTCAAGCACTTACTATGTGCTAGGCACTGTACTAAGTATAGTCATCGATATAAACTAGTCAGGTTGGACTCAGGCCATATCCCACATGAGACTCATAGCTTTCACTGCCATTTTTCAAATATGAGAACTGAAACCCTGAGAAGAGAAGTAACATGCCCAAGGTCACATAGCAGACAAGTGGTAGAACTGGGATTAGAACCCAGGTCCTTCAGAATCCCAAACCCACACTCTATCCACTAGGCCATGAGACTGCTCTTGTTACGTGTCCATATGTACCCCTTGAGTTACTCACTTATCATGAATTACAAAGTGGGTGTTCAGCTGGTGGCTGCTATGTGGATAAGTCCCCTTCCAGCCCAGATAGGGCATCTATATTGACCTGTCACACAACCCTTTGTGATTTGCATAAAATTAATGATTTTTTTTTCAGTGACTCGCCTCCAGTACTGGAACTGACCTATGGGGAAATCTTCCCCAATAAGCTTCTGACATCAGATGTGATCCTGCTGATTGTGATGGCTCCTTTCCTGTTGATACTCATGTCCTATGTCAAAATCATCTCCCTTCCCAGAAACTGCCCTCAGGACATGGGAAGACAGAAAATCTACTCCACCTGCTCCTACCACCTCATTGTCATCACCTTGGTCTTTGGATTCATTCATTCATTCAATCGTATTTATTGAGCGCTTACTTGTGCAGAGCACTGCACTAAGCACTTGGGAAGTACATGTTGGTGACATATCTCCTATTATCTGGATCTCCTATCATTTGAATCTCCTATAATCATATATTCTCTGGCCAAGTCAAGCCACTCAGGTGATTTGGACAAACTGCTCTCTCTCTTTTCTACTACTATGTTTAACCCCCTGATATTCAGCCTGAAAAAACGGAGGGGACCACAACACTTAAACTAATACAATAACAAAGTGAATTCCTAAGCCAAGCACCCAAACCAAGAAATACTTTTCATATAGGTAGCAGCACGGCCTAGTTCAAAGGGCATGGATCTGGGAGTCAGAGAACCTGGGTTCTAATCTCAGCTCTGCACATTTAGCTGCTGTGACCATGGACAAGTCACTTAATTTATCCGTGCATCTGCAAAATGGGGATGCAACTCCTGTTCTCCCTCCTCAGACTGTGAGCTCCATGTGAGACTTGATTATGTGCAGACTCTGTCCTTACATGCACGTTGCTCCCCGTGGTTTCGGGGGCAACTCTCGGGTTCTTACCCTCTCCGGGTCTTCGGACATCTCCGGATGCAGCCCGCGCGTTCACACCAGGAAGAGTCAGCCAGAGGTTCAAAGCTTGGTTGCCGTTTATTTGGTATCAGCGGTTACATGGTTGAAAGAGAGAGAGAGCGAGAGAGAGAGAGAGAGCGGGCGGGAGGCGCGAGAGAGAGCGAGGGAGAGCGAGGGAGAGAGGCGCACGCGTGCCCCCCCTTTGTCTTGTTCGTCTCTTATACCCCCCGTTGCCCGGGGGCAGGGTTTTCTCGGGGGATGGCGTATCGAGGCTTTGACCGCCCTCCAGCCACTAGCCTAACAACAGCTCTGTCCAGTCACGAAGGGTTTGCTCTGGCTCGCACCCAGCCACCCGTTGCCAACCATCGCTGGCTGCGGATATGGCCTTGAGGTTGCCTCCGAGCCTTGCAGGTGCAAGCTTGTTTTTCTTGCCCTGGTCTCTTTATCTCCTGTTGTTGAGTCTGTTTGGCGTTGAGCTGTTGGGTACGGTTTGTGTGCACATACTGCCTGTCTCATCGCCTTCCCCCGCTCCCTATGCATGCATGTGTTGTTTTCCCCTAATCTCTCTTGAATTTATTTCTGTTGTTCTTGAAACACTTTCTAAAGCGTCAAGCTTACCTTCAATTCTATTTCAATTTACAAAATGATAACCCCACCCAAAACATGATATGCATAACCAGGTCTGGTAAACTGAATTGAGAAGCAGTGGGCAAGCTGCTCAGGCCTGGGAGTCAGACAGACCTAGGTTCTAATCCCAGTTCTTCCACTTGCTTGCTGTGACCTTGGACAAGTCACTTCACTCCTCTCTGCCTCAGTTACCTCATCTGTAAAATGGGATTCAGACTGCTAGCCCTAAGTGGGTCATGGACTGCCCAGCCTAATTAGCTTATATCTACCCCAGTGCTTAGTACAGTGCCTGGTTCATGGGAAGCACTTAATAAATACCATTTGAAAAGTCTGGTAATAGGAACTGAATAAATGGCAGATCTCTAGATGTTACTATTTAAGGAGCTTGACTTTTTTCCTTTGGAATTAGACTACTTTCTTTGTGCTCTGATGAGTGCAGACAATTATTAGATGTAACTTCACATATGGTTTTTTTTCCAAAATCAGGACTAATAATTGGATTTTCAGACATGGTGAACATCTGTTTAAAATTAAAATGAGGGAATATTCTCTGGTCTTGGAAAAGGAGTGGATCAGGAGCAGAGGAACTCGTCAGATTAAAAAAGAAATTTAAAAACATCAACTCAATCTTCAACTCCCATGAACCTCTAAAGCATTCTTTTCTGATCTTCCCTTCAAACTTTTAAAATAAAATAATAGACATTAATAGACATCAATAAATATATAATGCTACAAAACTTTGGCCTCATGCTCTGCAAACAATAAGCCCCCAATGAATACCATTAATTGTTTAAGAAAATGTCAAATTTTGTGTGTTGAGGTCTTAGCACCTCATCTCTTGCTAGCCTTTTACCCTCTGGATTTGTGCTAATGCTGTCCATTTTAACTCTGGAAACAAGGAATGGGTCTCTGACATTCCTCCATGGACTTTCCATGAGTCCAGAATATCCTATGCACATCTCCAGCCCTCAGGAAATATAAAGTTGGGAATGTGCCAGGTGTCAGTGCCTAATCAAAGCCATTGATTTTCTATCTCAATCAAAAAAAAAGTCACCTTCACAAATCAGAGCCTCTCAGATCCTGTGAAGATATCTTTCTATCTAGAATTCTCTTTAGGGCACCTTTCACCTCTTGATTCCTTACACTGTAGATCAGGGGATTTATCATGGGGGTGAAGACTGTATAGGAGAGAGAAAGCAGCTTCTTGGTCTCAGGTGAGTAGGAGGATTTGACTCAGAAATTGGTCAAACCTGCAGCCCCAAAGAACAGAGAGACCACAATGAAGTGGGACGACTAGGTGGAGAAGGTTTTTCGATGGCCCTCGGCAGAGAACATCTTCAGAATAGTGATGAGAATGTGGATGTAAGATACAATGATCAATCCAAACGGGAGGATCAGGATGATAACAGTCCCAGTTATACTGTACACCTCAAGCGCAAAGATGTCCTTGCACACCAGGTCTAAGACAGGAGAGCTATCACAAAAGAAACAGTTAATTACATTAGACCCACAGGAGGTCTGTGTAAACATCATTGTAGTCTTTACTTTTGCCACAGGAATCCCTGCTAGCCAGAAAGCCAGGGGCAGCTGTAGACAGCATCCCTGGTTAATAATGAGGGAATAGCGGAGTGGATCACAGATGGCGACCTGTCTGTCATAAGCCATTGTTGTCAGGATTCAACATTCTGAAGGCCTCAAAAAATAAGGCAAAATACATCTGGGCTGCACAGCCACCAGAGGAAATACTTTTATCCTTGGACAATAAATTGAGGAGGATTTGGGGGTTGATGACAGGGTTGTAACCAATATCCATAAGGGACAGATTCCTGAGGAAAAACTACATGGGGGTTTGAAGAATGGGATCCACATGGAGACCAACACTAAGAAGGTATTTCCTATCAAGGCTGTTAGGTATATCCCAAGGAAAATCGTAAACAGAATGACCTGAAATTCACAGAGATTAGAGAAACCCAAAAGAATGAATTCAGTTACATATGACTAATTGCCTTCTCTCATGCACATGTTGTTTTTTTCTTGGAGAAATTCCTGGGCCCAAAATATGACTTCTCTGTGCAAGAAAAAAATCGGTAGCATAATTTTCAGAGTCCAGGTCTTCCCTACTATCAATTCTTAGAATGAACTTGAGCAACATGTTTGGCCAAGTATCAAGGAGTGGATCATAGCATGAAATTTATGGTGCCTAGGTTCTCAGTGTCCAGAAGCAAATTCAAGAGACTGAGGAAATGGGAAAGTTAGCCAATAATACAAATTCTGAAAAGTAATGAGAGTTTCATATTATCATCACTTACTTTTCATGTTTATCATTACTGAACCCACATTTCCCCTCGATCCTACATACTATCGCCTTTATAGGAACAAAATCTTTTAGGGAGATTAAATAATCTCAGCTAATCTGAAGGGAACAAAGCTCCCCAATTCATGATCCCAATATAGACATTTCCTCGATACCCAGTCAGACACACACACACACACACACACACACACACACACACACACACACACACACACACACACACACACCCCTCCATACACCCACCTACACCCACACCTATACACAAACACAAATACACACATGAACAAAGTCTGGGTTCTTATGTACCCAAAAGTGACTGGATGAAAATTTTTCACACAAAAATGAAAAAAACTATCCCCCCTTCCTTAGCACCTTTTCTCTCTCAGTCCCATCCTTAGGGAAGTAATATAAAGAGCTTAGTTTTGTGAGGGTTTTTTGTATGGTTTAAGCACTTTCCATGTGGCAGGCACAGTTCTAAACTCTGGAGAAGGTACAAGCTAATCGAGTTGGACACAGTCCATGTCAAACATGAGTTTCACTGTCTTAATCCCCCCTTTAAGAATGAGGTCACTGAGGTACAGAGAAGTGAAATGACTTACCCAAGATCACACAGCAGACAAGTAATAGATGGTTGTAACTAGAGGGACCCAAAAGAAAATTATATATATATATATATATATATATATATATATATATATATATATATGCATATATGTTGTCCCCTTCTCAGCAACTTGGAAATCCTTCCATCATCCTCTTTTCTTCACTTTTGTAAAGGACCAGAAGCATGGGTGCTATCAAGGGGATTGGGGGGTGGGGAGAAATTGTTTGAAAACCAGGGAACCAAGAAAATCATCTAAACTCCCTAGAATCATCTTCCCTGATAAAGATTTATTGTCTGTAATTCTTTTTAATGTAGGATTTCACTTTTGAATAACTTTAATGAAGTGAAAGGAGAAAGCAAAAGGTCAAATTTATCTTGAGACTCCATACTACGATAACCGTGTAGTGTGTGAGAAATAATTTTGTTTAAGGAGCAGTTTAGCTGTTTTTGTGGTATCAAATTTTAGACCAAATTTCACTAGTCCAGTGGCCAATTGCGTGGTAGTCTAGCTAAACTAAAAGCCTTGAGAAGTTTTATATGTCCCTCCAAAAGCATTAGGATGTTTTCTCTTCACTTGCCATGAGGAATAGTTCATTTTATTGGCCATAAAATAGATTTGGGAAGAATATTTACACGCCTGCCTCCTTCTCACCATTCCTTTGCCCTAGAAAGAGCCCTTATTCCCTAGAGACTGGATCATTTTAGCAACTTCATTCTTCACCCCCTATTATCCCTCTGTTCCCAGTCCAATCATATATTACACAGAACAGCAAATCTCTTTCTTTACCACACTGGATGGTGGCACTCTATCACTGAAAGTCTGTAGGAACACTTGTTGCCAATAATATCAGATGAAATCTGTTACTTGTGGAATTTATATCTCTCTGCCAAATGTCTTCCTCCTGAGTCTTTCTCTCCCTCAACCCCAGGAAACCTGTTCACTGTCCCAACCCTTCCCACTTTATTTGTGCATCAAGCAACATCTTTCCCAAACGAGACTTCCACCACTTCTTCAAGCCCTATAAATTCCACTCCTGCACAAACTCTTCCCACAATACCCCTTCCATCACCCTCCACTCAACTACCTTCATATTTGTATTCTTGTGCATTTCTGTTGATTGTATATGTTATTTTGAACACCTAGTTCACCCTATCTAGTGTTGTAAGATGTTCATGCTTGTCTAATGGACCTATTTTCTCCTTTAGATTGCAAACACCTGGAAGGAAAGAACCACATTTTATCCTTCCTTTATGCACATGCACATCCTTCCACATGCAGTGCCTAGAACAAGGCATTGCTCAAAGTTGAAACTCATCAAACATTGCCGCTAATCAGCCATATTCATTGAGCACTTACTTTGAGCAGAGAACTGCACTTGGTAGAGTACAGTGTAAGATACTTGGAAGACATGTCTCCTGCCCATAAAATGCTTAGTCTAGAGGAGCTTGCTAAATTGTCTCATTCATCCTCCATCATCCCTGTGATATTCAAGAGAGCTCAAAAAATAGGAAAGAGGAAAAAAGAGGGGAGAGAGATCCAGGATTAGGCGCCAAATCTGGCATTTTGTAGATAGGTGTCCTTGAATGCTTTATTGGGAAATTTACCTGCCTCTTTCAGGAAGATAGTTCTTCCCTGGTTGGTTTGAAAAGATTGTGTTCTTGATGATAGGGCCTCTTTAAAGTTTTGAGGTAACCCCTGAGAGGTGGTCCCCAGGCCATTTCTTAAAACAAAGCAATGGATAGCTCATTATTTTTTGTTTATCCTTCTTTACAGAAATATGGAAAGCTTTATTAGGATAAGGCATATTCATGGGATGCTTTACACGAAAGATGTGAAATCATTGAATTTGTAATTGTGCACATTTAAAAATAAGTGAAAATGAGTTTGCTTGAACTTTCAGGGTTTTTGATTTTTCAAAACACATGCCTTCAAAGTCTACTCACCTCAGAGAAAATCGTTACCTAAATTGTTGCCTAAATTTCAAACAGGTGGATAACTGTTGGAATTCATCATACTATTCATGTTAGACATACCTTGTAAATTACAAAACTGAATCATTGATAGGTGTTTTTATGATGCTATTTTCATATCTGTCTTTGAACGTTTGGTGACTGGGTGAGATAAAAATTTCTCAGAGTTTGTTAAGCATTGTAGATTTCTGAATATTAGCTTTAATATTAGCTGTTCATTCAGTACTAAACTTTCCTTTAGTTGATTAAGGACAGACTTCAACTTTCCTGCAAATTGTAAGTTTCTTGTGGGAAGGGATCGTGTCTACCATTTCTATTGCTTTGTACTTTCCCCAAGTGCTTAGTACTGTGCTCTACCCAGAGTACCTGCTTAATAAAAACCACTGATTGATTTTGGAATTCCAATTTTACAGGCAAAACAGACATGGAAATCCCAAGTAATATTCGGATTACAATGGCTGCATGAGTGGGCTCCGTAGGTTGACATTTGGCATCTCAAAGATTTCAGTGTGTTGTCTTAATAAACAGTGTTGGTTCCTGAAGCATAAGAAATTATACTTCTCATGAGACCGAAGTTAAGCTGTACCCCGATCCAGCACTTGAAATCCTTGTTAATTGTTCACCTGAACCAAAGAAAACTCTCCCCTCTAGGCTAGTGAAACTAATTCCTAGCTTATTCTGTTTTAGGGTCTCAAAAGTCCCTCCCATCAGGTTGAATTCTGGGAGATAAAGGTGTTACTACATCTAAACATGGAATACTGCAATCATGATTACATTGACTAGTCATCCTAATGCCAACAACAATCCATGGTGCCAACCAAAACCAAACAGAATCAAACCTGGAGCTCAATGTGGGCAGACAATGTGTTATACTATTATATCGAACTCTAAAGTGTTTAAAACAGTGCTCTGTGGTGTTCATTAAATACGATTGTCTGACTGGAGATTTTTCCCTCTAACTTTCAGGTTTCATCTAAAAAATGAAAATTAGTCAACTCTAGATTATCCATGCATGTGGTGGCAAGCGGTTACACAGATCATTCAAATTAACTATAAAACTGAGGGGAGCCAACACTGCAACGGAGTATGGGGATTTACTGCTTCAGATTTATGAGGTTGCAAGATGGGGTTAATGTTGTTGGTAATGCGCATGCTACCATTGATAATTTAAAAACCTGCTATACCCAATACACCTTGAAAAATTTAGCATTGACCAAATATTTGGTCCCTCTTTAAAATGATTTGTTGAAATGATATTCTGATTTTTTAATGGGAATTGTTGTGTGTACTATGGTTTAGGCACTGTAGTAAATGATGGAGTAGATACAAGCAAATCAGATTGGACACAATAAATGTCCTAGATGGTGCTCATAGCTTTAATCCTTATTTTACAGAACTGACACCTTAACGTGACAGGAGAGTTTACATACCCTGATGAAAATTAGAACTATGCCACATAGGGTGGTCCTTAGTGGAAAGATCTAAGCTAAAGCATCAGTGCCAATTCACCTGTGCTAGACAGCAGCTGCATGGGAAAGAGTCAAAGGCAGATGATAAAGTGATCAAAGAAAATGGTAGAGATTTAAGTTCTTACTGCGTGGAAGGTTGCAATGGTCTGTATGTTATCAAGAAAACTCCATTGGATACATGTACTGGAACGACATTATGACAGAAGATGGGAAGTTCTGCAGAGGGTGTGTCTATGATGTCGCTATGGGTCAGAAACGACTGTGAGCCCGTTGTTGGGTAGGGATTGTCTCTATTTGTTGCCCTAATTGTACTTTCCAAGTGTTTAGTACAGTGCCCTGCACATAGTAAACGCTCAGTAAATATGATTGAATGAATGAATGAAATGACTTGATGGCACTTGAATAAGAGAACGGAGGCACAGAGAAGTTAAGAGACTTGTCCAAAGTCACATAGAAGACAAGTGGCACGCTGGGATTAGAATCTAGATCCTCTTATTCCCAGGCCTGTGTTCTTCACTTAAGATATGAAGATATTTAATGGATTTGCCTTAGAGAAACTGATCAGGTAAAAGGATGCATATTTAGCTCATTACAAATACAAATGTATCAATTACTACAATAAATTCAGCTTCACTCTGCTGAAGTCTGGTTTACAAGCTCACCTCAGAAATATAATGGGCTACTTTTATTTTAAGGGAGGCTCTACTTCATCAGTTATCTGTTAATCCTGGCCAAGGAGACAGTCAATCTGAATGGCAGACAAGAACCCAACTATTTATGTCAGAACTCTCTATATTCCTGTCTCTGTTGTCCAAATACTCTCATAAATTCTCCACTTTACTATAAATGCATGCTTTCAGGTTTTTTTTACGGTATTTGTTAAGGTCTTTTTATTTGCCAGGGACTAAGCCTAGAGTAGTAACAGAATATTCAGGTTGGACACAGATCCTGTCCCACGTAGTGTTCACAATCTTAATCCTCATTTTGCAGGTGAGAAAACTGAAAGTCAGGGAAGTGAAATAACTGCCTAATGTCACACAGCAGACAAATGGCAGAGCTGGGATTAGAACCTAGGTCCTCTGATTCCCAGGCTCATGCTCTTTTCACTATACTTCTAGATTTTAAGCTCACCTGTATAGTGTAAGCTCATTATGGGCAGGGAACATTTCTGCGAATTCTGTTTTGATACTCTCCAAGCTCTTAGAGCAGTGTTCTGCACATAATGAGTGCTCAATAAATACAACTGATTAGGTTATGCTGCTTGAATGGTATATTTTCTTACCCTCTCTCATGGTGCCACAGTGAGCTTGGTAATTACATGGGACATCTCCGCAAGTTGTTCCAACGTGAGCTGCTTGACTTTAACATAGGAGATATCTGCTGTCGCCTCCAACTGATAAACTCAAACATTAGGAATGGAGGGGCCACACAAATTTATAGCTTCCCCAAGAGGCATTCTCCACACCTGGCCTATATTAGAATTCAGGAAGTTGATTATTCTCAGGGAATCAGCTGCTTTATAAAATGGGGCAAAGCAAGGATCAGAACCAATTTAACCTCTCTGTTCCACTCTGTTCATAGCTGCATATTTTCTAGTTCTTTCCACCTGATAACCCCTCTCCCTGCCCCCTTTCTTGTCCAAACTTCTCAAATGGGTTATGTACATACACTTCACTGACAAACACACACACATGCACACACACACATCCTCCCATCCTCCCCTCTGCTTCTCCTTAACACCCTATAAAACCTCACTCTATAAACCTCACTCTGCTTGTGAGAAGCAGCGTGGCTTGGTGGAAAGATCCCGGGCTTTGGAGTCAGTGGTCATGGGTTCAAATCCCGGCTCCGCCAATTGTCAGCTGAGTGACCTTGGGCAAGTCACTTCACTTCTCTTGGCCTCAGTTCCGTCATCTGTAAAATGGGGATGAAGACTGTGAGCCACCTGTGGGACAACCTGATCACCTTGTGTCCTCCCAATGCGTAGAACAGTGCTTTGCACATAGTAAGCGCTTAATAAATGCCATCATCATTATATTATTATTATTATTATAAAGTCACAAAGAACCTCTTACTTGATAAATCCAATAGATTCTGTGCAATGAAGCTGTGTAGCTTAGTGGAAAGAGCTATAACCTTGGACTCAGAGGACCTGGGTTCTAATTCCAGCCTTCTGTGGCATCTTGGGGAAGTCACTTAACTTCTCTGGGACTCAGTTTCCTCATATGTAAAATGAGGATTCAGTAACAGTTCTCTCTCCCACTTAGACTGTGAGCCCTATGTGGGGCAGAGATTATGTCCACACTAATTATCTTGTATCTACCCCAGAACCTAATACATTGTCAATGCTTAATAAGTGTCATAAAAATCTTCTTGACTGTATATAATAATATAGCATGGCTTAGTGGAAAGAACACAGGCTTAAGAGTCAGAGGTCTTGGGTTCTAGTCCCAGCTCTGCCACTTACCAGCTGTGTGATTTGGGACATCACAACTTCTCTGTGCCTCAGTTCCCTCATCTGTAAAATGGGTATTAAGACTGTGAGCCCCATGTAGGACTTGGATTGTGTCCAATCTGATTAGCTTGTATCTACTTCAGCGCTTAGTACAGTGCCTGGCACATAGTAAGAACTTAACAAATTCCATAAATATAACAATGATAATAAGATAAAATGTCTAATTCAATGATTAAGTATTGAGCATTTAATAGTGAGCACTTGGGAGAGTACACTACAAAAGAGTTGGTAGTTATTTTCCCTGCCTATAACAAGCTTACATTCTAGTGTCTCTGTTCCTGCTTATTCTAGAAACAAGCAAGCCCCTAGAAATTAGCTTTTCACTACAAAATAGAGAAGTATCATGACCTAGTGGAAAGACCATATGCCTAGAAGCAGAGGAACTGGGTTCTAATCTCATCTCTTCCACTGTCTGTTGTGTGACCTTGGGTGAGTCACTTAACTTCTCTGTGTCTCAGTTTCCTCAACTGTCAAATGGGGGTTCAATGCTTAGACTGAGAGTCCCATGTGGGACAAGGACTCTGTATGATCTGATTATCTTGTATCTACGCCGGAGTTTAGTACAGTGCTTGACACATGGTGAGTACTTAACAAATTCATAAAGAGGTATACATGTAGAAATTTGTACACCATGTTTTTCTTGACACTGATCCATGATTGTTTACTTCTATTGCCAATTCTGATCAAATTTGGTAGAACAGGTAGCCTGAAGGCTATTTGGTTTTTCAATCAGAGCTCATTTGCCTTTCTCCTCTCAATCTAGTCCGTGTTTCTAATTATATGATAAGAATATTACATAGAAGCAGCATTGCTTAGTGGAAAGAGGACAGGCCTGGAAGTCAGAGGGATTTGGGTTCTAATCCAGACTCCACTACTTTTCTGCTGCATGTCCTTGGGCAAGTAACTTAACTTCTCTGTGGCTCAATTACCTCATCTGTAAAACGGGGATTAAAGATGTAAGTCTCATGTGGGAAAGGGATGGTGTTCAACTTGATTAACTTGTATCTAACCCAGTGCTTAGTACAGTGCCCAGATCATACTGAGAGCTTAACAAAAACATAAAAATATAGCTTTGACTGAGGTTTACCCCAATTTGAGACAGCTGGGACAAAACGCCTGTCCCATTTACTCTAAAAATATCGAGTTTTTTAAAGTTCCCCGACTTGGACAGCTGTGATCAATTGACCTATTAAACCATAAATATTGCAAATGCACTATAACAAGAGAAATGTGAATAAAATAGCAGTTCCAGAAATGCAAAGAAATTTTCAACTCATATGCTTTTTTCCTCAACCATCATATTGTCTATATAAGGATTTGTACTCTCCCAAGCACTTTCATTCATTCATTCATTCAATCGTAATTATTGAGCGTTTACTGTGTGCACAGCACTCTACTAGGCACTTGGGAATACAAGCTGGCAACATATAGAGGTGGTCCATACTTCATGCTGCTGCCCCATACTTCATGCTGCTGCCCGGATTATCTTTGTCCAGAAACGCTCTGGACATATTACTCCCCTCCTCAAAAACCTCCAATGGCTACCGATCAATCTGCGCATCAAGCAGAAACTCCTCACCCTGGGCTTCAAGGCTCTCCATCAACTCGCCCCCTCCTACCTCACCTCCCTTCTCTCCTTCTACTGACCAGCCCGCACCCTCCGCTCCTCCACCACTAATCTCCTCACTGTACCTCGCTCTCGCCTGTCCCGCCATCGACCCCCGGCCCACGTCATCCCCCGGGCCTGGAATGCCCTCCCTCTGCCCATCCGCCAAGCTAGCTCTCTTCCTCCCTTCAAGGCCCTGCTGAGAGCTCACCTCCTCCAGGAGGCCTTCCCAGACTGAGCCCCATCTTTCCTCTCCCCCTCGTCCCCCTCTCCATCCCCCCGTCTTACCTCCTTCCCTTCCCCACAGCACCTGTATATATGTATATATGGTTGTACATATTTATTACTCTATTTATTTATTTATTTATTTATTTATTTTATTTGTACATTTCTATCCTACTTATTTTATTTTGTTGGTATGTTTGGTTCTGTTCTCTGTCTCCCCCTTTTAGACTGTGAGCCCACTGTTGGGTAGGGACTGTCTCTATGTGATGCCAATTTGTACTTCCCAAGCGCTTAGTACAGTGCTCTGCACATAGTAAGCGCTCAATAAATACGATTGATTGATTGATTGATTGATTGGTCCCTACCCAACAGTGGGCTCACAGTCTAGAAGGGGGAGACAGACAACAAAACAAAGCACATTAACAAAATAAAATAAATACAATAGTATATATGTACAAGTAAAGTAGAGTAATAAATCTGTACAAACATATATACAGGTGCTGTGGGGAGGGGGAGGAGATAAGGCAAGGGATGGGGAGGGGGAAGATGGGGAGAGGAAGGAGGGGTTGTCTGGGAGGGCCTCCTGGAGGAGTTGAGCTCTCAGTAGGGCTTTGAAAGGAGGAAGAGAGCTAGCTTGGCAGATGTACGGAGGGAGGGCATTCCAGGCCAGGGGGAGGACGTGGGATAGGGGTCTATGGCGTGACAGGCAAGAACGAGGCACAGTGAAGAGGTTAGTGGCAGAGGAGCAGAGGGTGCAGGCTGGGCTGTAGAAGGAAAGAAGGGAGGTGAGGTAGGAGGGGGCAAGGTGATGGAGAGCCTTGAAGCCAAGAGTGAGGAGTTTTTGCCTGATGCGTAGGTTGATTGGTAACCACTGGAGATTTTTGAGGAGGTGAGTAACATGCTCAGAGCGCTTCTGCACAAAGATGATCCGGGCAGCAGCCTGAAGTATAGATTGAAGTGGGGAGAGACAGCAGGATGGGAGATCAGAGAGGACGCTGATGCAGTAATCCAGTCGGGATAGGATGAGAGATTGAACCAGCAGGGTAGTAGTTTGGATGGAGAGGAAAGGGCGGATCTTGGCAATGCTGCGGAGGTGAGACCGGCAAGTTTTGGTGATGGATTGGATGTGAGGGGTGAACGAGAGAGCAGAGTCGAGGATGACACCAAGGTTGAGGGCTTGTGAGACGGGAAGGATAGTAGTGCTGTCTACAGTGATGGGAAAGTCAGGGAGAGGGTAGGGGTTGGGAGGGAAGATAAGGAGTTCAGTCTTGGATATATTGAGTTTCAGATGGCGGGCAGACATCCAGATGGAGATGTCTTGAAGACACGAGGAGACCCGAGCCTGAAGGGAGGGAGAGAGAGCAGGGGCAGAGATGTAGATTTGGGTGTCATCAGCGTAGAGATGATAGTTGAAGCAGTGGGAGTGAATGAGTTCACCAAGGGAGTGAGTGTAGATAGAGAACAGAAGGCGACCAAGAACTGACCCTTGAGGAACCCCTACAGTAAGGGGATGGGAGCGGGAGGAGGAGCCCGCAAAGGAGACTGAGAATGAAAGGCTGGAGAGATAAGAGGAGAACCAGGAGCTGACAGAGTCTGTGAAGCCAAGGTTGGATAGCGTGTTGAGGAGAAAGGGGTGGTCCACAGTGTCGAAGGCAGCTGAGAGATCGAGGAGGATTAGGATAGAGTAGTAGCCATTGGATTTGGCAAGGAGGTCATTGGTGACCTTTGAGAGGGCGGCTTCGGTAGAATATAGGGGACGGAAGCCGGATCGGAGGGGGTCGAGGAGAGAGATGGCATTGAGGAATTAGATGCAGCGGGTGTAGATGACTACTTCAAGGAGTTTGGAAAGGAATGGTAGAAGGAAGATAGGGTGATAACTAGAAGGGGAGGTGGGGTCAAGAGAGGGTTTTTTAAGATGGGGAGACATGTGCATGTTTGAAGGCAGAGGGGAAGGAACCAGTGGAGAGTGAGTGGTTGAAGATGGAAGTTAAGGTGGGGGAGGAGGGACGGAGCGAGAGATTTCATAAGATGAGAGGGAATGGCGTCAGAAGCACAGGTGGCCGGAGCAGCACTTGAGAGGAGGGAGGAGATCTCATCTCAGGATACTGCTGGGAAGGATGGGAGAGTAGCAGAGAAGGTTGAGAGCCGGGGGATTGGAAAAGGCAGAGGAGTGCCTTTGGGGAGCTCAGACCTGATGGAGTTAATTTTACTAATGAAGTAGGAGGCCAGATCGTTGCGGGTGAGGGAAGGAGGAGGGTGAGGAACAGGGGGCTTGAGAAGGGAGTTAAATGTACGGAAGAACTGATGGGGATGATGGGCATGGGTGTCAATAAGGGAGGAGAAATAGTTTTGTCTGGCAGAGGAGAGGGCAGAGTTAAGGATACACTTGAAGTGAACGAGGTTGCCTGGGTGTTTAGACTTTCGCCAGCAGCGTTCAGCAGCTCGAGCATATGAGCAAAGGAGGCAGACAGTGGCAGTGATCCAGGGCTGTGGGTTGGTGATACGAGAGCGGCGAAGGAAAAAGGGAGCAAGGGAGTCGAGCTGAGTAGAGGGTAGAGTTGAGAGCAGTAATCTGATCATCAAGATTGGGTAGAGAGGAAAAGGAGGCGAGGTGGGTTGTGAGGCGTTCAGAAAGATGGATGGGGTCGACTGAGCAGAGGTCTCTGTGAGGTAGTAATATAGATTTACCGGGTAGAGGAGTGTGAGTGAGGAGGCAGGTGAAAAGGTTATGATCAGAGATATGGATTTCAGATGTGGTGAGGGTGGAGATAGTGCAGTGGTAAGAAATGATGAGGTCGAGGGTGTGACCAAGTTGGTGAGTGGGCGAGGTGGGGTGGAGCAAGAGGTTGGCAGCATCAAGGAGAGATAGAAGGCAGGAGGCAGAGGAGTCACCAGGGATTTCTATGTGGATGTTGAAGTCTCCGAGGATCAGAGCGGGCATGGAAAAGGAGAGAAGGAAGGTGAGGAAGGGGTCAAAATCGTTAAAGAAGTTGGAGGTGGGGCATGGGGGCGGCGGTAGAAGATGGCTACAAGATTCTGGAGGGGGTGGGAGGGGCGAATAATGTGGGCTTCAAAGGAAGGGAAGGAAAGGGAAGGGGGAGGAGGAATAGAGCGAAAGAGACATTGGAGGGGCCAGAAGGAAACCGACACCTCCTCCTTTTCCGACGAGTCTGGGAGAGTGGAAGAAGAAGAGGCCTCCACTGGAGAGAGCAGCAGAAGAGACCGTGTCGTTTGGAGACAGCCATGTTTCAGTTAGGGTGAGGAGGAGTAGAGAGCTGGAAAGGAAAAGGTCCAGGATGAAAGGGAGCTTACCTATAAAGGAGCGGGGGTTCCAGAGGTCACACTAGGCAGCAGCTGTGGAGGGATGGGAGGGAGGGGGAAGGGTGCGAGGGGTGGGGATGGTTTGGATTGGGATGAGTAGGTGGGAGCCTAAACGGGGAGAGTGGGAAGAGGGGTGGTGATGAGAAACGAGAACTTGGATGGTGTGGGGGCGGAGAGGAAGGGAGGGAGGGGGCTGGGAGGGAGGATTTGAGGGTTGGCACTTGTACAGAGTGATCCTGGGTATGGGGTGAGAGGGAGTGGTGGGCGGGGGATAGAGGGAAAAAGCTGGGTGGGAGAGGGGAAGGGGAAGGTGAGGAATGGGAATGGCAGTTGGGAGGAAGGGAATTGATAGTTCATGGTGAGGTCAGCAAGGTAAATGACAGCACAGCGGGTGGCTAACAATTGAAATGCAGAAGCAATAGCACAGTAGCAATGATATAAGTATTTGAAGGCATTACAGAGGGCAGCTAAAATTAACATGCTATGGCAATAATAAAATAGGCAGATGATGATGTCATAGAGAGCAGATAGCAACCACTATGTGATGGCAAAAATAAGCAGATGATGACATCGCAGACAGTAGTTAACAATTAGCATACGTTGTCAGTAAAATAAGCAGGTGATGACATCATGGAGAGATGTTAGTACAGTGCCCTGCACATAGAAGCACTTAGCAAATACCATTGATGGATAAGGTACTTATTTCCATCCCTTGCCATTATACCTCGGTCTGGCAAATAGTAGAGAAGAGTAGGAAGTTTCTTGTTACTTGTTTTTTTTTCTTAATATAAATCCCCCATTGCTAAGTTATCCTTATAGGCATTAGGCAGTATACAGTAGTGTCTGAGAGGCCACCAGATGGCGCTGGCATACCTTCTTCCTAGGGCACGCCACTGTCATTTCCAGCAGAGAACCAATCAGCACTGACAAATTAAATCATTTTCCACTATCTCCATCATTCATTCAATCGTATTTATTGAGCACTTACTGTGTGCAGAGCCCTGTACTAAGCGCTTGGGAAATACAAGTTGACAATATATAGAGATGGTCCCTACCCAACAGCGGGCCACCAAATTTTCCCACCACAAGAACGCTTAGTGACTATGCCACTATAACAGTATAAAAAGCACTATAACAAGTGGTATTAAAATGTATTTTAAATAGTAACCTAAACTAGGTCATAAAATTGATCTCATAATTTGTGAGTTACCAGTAGTTGTGGTAATTGTCATAGTGGTAGTACTTGTAGTAGCAATAGTATTTCTCAAGTGCTTACAATGTTCAGAGCACTAAGAACTGAAAAAGAGTATACAAAAGGGAATAAGACATGGACCTGATAGGTCTAGGCTATATTATAGATTTTGAACTGCTAGATACGGAACTCCTTGATGGCAGAGATCATTATTAATTCAATTGTATGCTCCCAAGCACCTAATACAGAGTTGTACACAGAGTAAGCACTCATTAATTAATTTATTAATTCATTCAATTATATTTATTGAGTAATTATTGTGTGCAAGACTCTATACTAAGTGATTGGGAGAGTACATTACGACAGTATAATCGATTAATTGATTGATAGGTTGCTAAAAAACCTCAGTTTTCTTCAGGAATTTTATCAACCCATTGTGACACTGTGCTGACTCTATGAAGCAATTCATTATCATTCATGAACAAGGGTTTTGAATTCTTTTATAAATCTTGATGGTTATGCCTCAAGAGCATAATCATCTGTATATAACAACCCCTAGGTGACTGTTTCAAAGACTTTTAATGATGCACATAGTGTGATGGTTTGGAATAATTAAAATCATAGATAACTTAAATACAGTAGAACACCATAAACTGTTCTGTTCATATGATGGAGGTGAAATTGGTTGCAAAGTCGTAAGAAAATGGAAATACCTTAGTTTTTGTGCATGACTCATTTTATTTTATTAAAGGCTCTCATCCAGTTTTTTCCACACATACCATTCAGTAATTAACCTTAGAAATAATCTATTTTTAAATTCAATTAGGTTCTAATTATGTAGCATTTCAAATTGTAATTTAAATCTAATTCATCCACAGTACAATCTGGCATGATGCATTATCATCATCTCCTGGGGAGAAGGCTAAGATCACATTTTCTTTCTAGGAATTGATTAGTAAAATAATATCACCATGAGTGTTGCTTCTCTGGATTCCTACAGCAATCAGTATTGTAACCCTTGAATGATACACCAGCCTTATGACGCATGCTGGAAATTCATCCAAAACTTGGTGGTATAGCAGAAAATCAAAGCAGCAACTTAATTATTCCATTAGTAGACTATGTACTTTTTCTTTAGTGCTGTAAAATGAACCCCAGGTGAAATATACATATGCATATATGTATATATACATATTCCTGAATGGTATGTGTGGCAAAAACTGGATGAGAGTCTTTAATAAAATAAAATGTCATGCACAAAAACTAAGGTATTTCCTTTTTCTTACGACTTTGCAATTAATTTCACCTCCATCATATGATCAGAACAGTTTATGGTGCTTACTGAATTTAGGTTATCTATGATTTTAAATATTCCAACCGATCACACTGTGTGCATCATTAAAAGTCTTTGAAACAGTCACCTAGGGGTTTTTATATACAGATGATTATGCAAAGGAGTCCAAGCTGTGGAGCAGGAAATAATATTATTCCCTTTCAGGATAATCTGTTACTTAGTTAATAATGAGATCTCATCTGGGCATGGAGGAATTCTGGGTAGAGGTGGACAAAGCTGTTGTGGATGTCAATCTCCCTAGGTCATTTTTTCAACCACCTTGCCATACTTACCTGGAAATGGGGTGCCACATTTTTGTTTTTGCCAAAATTTGGAAGCCACATTTGGGACCACATGTACTCTTCTATAACACCCAACTCCAAAGGACTCACTCCATCCCAATTCTCGCCATGGCAAACCTATTGAGAGAATGAAATATTTTCACAATATCTGGGCACATCCATATAGAGTTATTCGTATATTCCTTTGAACATTCAGAGAATTATCATGGCCTAGTATATAGAGCACAGGCTAGGGAGTCAGAAAGACCTGGATTCGAATCCCAGCTCTGCCATTTGTCCCTGTGACTTTGTGCAAATCACTTCACTTTCTCTGTTCCTCCGTTACCACGTCTGTAAAAGGGGGATTAAGACTGTGAGCCCTTTGTGGGACATGAACTTTGTCCAACCAGACCTTAGTACCATATCTGGTATATACTGCGCACTTAACAAATGCCATAAAAACAATCAAAACAAAACAAAGCAAAATTCAATTTATTTACATTCAATTTATTTCTTTGAATCTCCACCTCCTCCATTAGATTGTCAGCTCCTCGTGGACAGGGACTATGCCTTGTGCTTCTGGTATGCTTTTCCAAGGGCTTAGTACAGTGCATTGTCTTCAGTAGGCTCTCAATACCATTTATTACTCCTTCTAAGAATAATAACAACAGTTATTACTAATTATGACATTCATTAAGCACTTACTATGTATCAGGCACAGTACTAAGTGTTGGGGTAAATACAAGATAATCAGGTCAGACACAGTCCCTGTCCCACATAGGGCTCACAGTCTAAGTAGGAGGGAGTACAGGCACAGAATCCCCATTTTATAGGTAAAGAAACTGAGGCACAGAGACATTAATTGGCTTGACCAGGCTCATAGAACAGACAAGTGGCACAGCCATGATTAGAACCCATGTCCTCTGATTCCCAGGCCAATGTTCTTCCCACTAGGCCATGTTGCTTTTCAAAGTGAGACTGAGGACAGTCAATTTTCATACTAATCTAAATATCTATAGTAAATGTAGATAGTAAAACTATATACTAAAACTAGTGTAGTATACTATAATATACTAGTATTATATACTAGTATTACAATATAGCATACTATTAGAGCATAGTAGAACTATAGTAACTGACCAACTCTATGTAGGTATGATATGATCCTACTAGAAGAGGTGCACCCACAGCTTTTTGAGCAGTTTTGAGAGCGTTAAGTGAGCCATAATCGAATGGCAAAAGGGGGTCCTGAACACTGATATCCTGAAACACGATCAACAACAACACTGAAGCATTTCTCACCATCAGGAAAATGGTTTACTCAGTGTATATTCTGCAGGGAGCACTGAATTAGACACCTGGGGAATACAACAAAAGTGACTAGGCACTGGCCCAACCTTAAGGATTTCAGAGTCTAGCAGAGAAAGCCATAAGAAAAATAATAGTGCCACATTGTAAATTCAACTCTAATCAATGGGAGACACACATTTCACCTAGTGAAGCCCTTCAGTGCAACACAGTGAGTTTATCCCCTTTTCCCCACCAGCATAACTATTACCGCAGTTCAGTGAAAGGTAGAGAGTCCCAACATAAAAATGTTTATGAGCTTTCTGCCCCAGCAGGGAGTTAGGGTTTTAGTAAGAGAACTAACATTCAGGAAGGCATTAGGTTGAGGCAGGTATCTGCTCCAGTCCTATTGTGAAACATGTTACTTTATCAATGGGTAAGCCTTCTGAAATGGGGCTTGTTGAGAAAGATAATTTTCTGAGTGGTAAAGCATTTCTGAAGGTGAAGACAATCAACTTAGATAAAAATTCTTCCTACTGGGCAGAAAATTCATTCATTCAGTCATGATTACTGAGTGCTTCCTGTGTGCAGAACACCGTACTAAGTTGTTGGGAGAGTACAACATAACAATAAAGTCCAATCATACTACTTTAGCACCAAAGTAGAATTTCCCCAAGTGAATGAGAATCACACAAAATATAATACACACCAGATAATAGTCCAAGAGATTCATCACATTTCCGAAGCCAATCAATAGATGATATTTATTGAGCACTTATTGTGTGTACTGCACTGTATTAAGCCCTTGAGAGAGAACAACAAAGTTGATAGACATGTTCACTGCCCACAAAGAACCTACAGTCTCGAGGGGGTCCACTTTCACTTCCCATTAAGCATCCATATAAAGCAAATCAGTCATATATGGAATACAGGGAGCCTGGGAACCTTGTTTCCACCGAGTTTTGTCTATTCAGCATGCTGGACCGTGAAGGCGTTGTTCATCTGGTTAATTAGGTTCAGTCAGAATTCGCTTTCCCTTCCTCAGAGTGGACTCACAGGGAAGGAATGTCGCTAATTAGGATTCCATTCTGAAGACAGCTTTCTACACCAGATCTTTCTCATGGTATTTTTCATCTCTGTATTTCTCAATGTGTAAGGTAAGGGGTTGAACATGGGCGGGATGATGGTGTAAACGAGAAAAAACACCTTATCAGAGTAGCTGGACGGGGTCGCAGGTAGGTGAAGATGGAGGGCATGAATAATAAGAAGACCACCACGATGTGAGACCCACAGGTGAAGAGGGCTCTGTGGTGCCCTTTCGCAGAATGGGTTCTTACAAAAAACGATATGACAACATAATAAACCAACAAGATGATGAAAGTGACCAAGGCCACCATCCATGAATTTGCCATGACCAGGATGCTTACAAGGTAGGTATCCACACAGGCGACTTTCAGCAAGGGAAAAATATCACAGAAGTAGTGGTCAATGTCACTGAGACCACATAAGGGCAATTAGAAAACCATGAACAATTTGGGAAAGCATGGACAGCCCCACCCACGCAGGAATCCAAGATCAGGAGTTTGCATTTCTTTCTACTCATGATGACCATGTAGTGTAGAGGACTGCCACTGCCATAAGAATGAAGATTTCGATGCATGTAAAGAAGTGCATGCTGAAGAGTTGCAACATGCACTTGTTGAAAGTAATGACTTTTGTTTTAGAGAGTAAGTCCCGGATCATTTTGGGGGTAACAGTAGACATATAGCACATGACTATGGAAGACAAGTATGGCAGGAAATAATGCATAGGTTGGTTGATAAGATGGCTGCATCCAACGCTGATGTGAATGAGAAGACTTCCCATGAAGAGGATAATGTAACAGGACAAAAACAGCACAGAGCAAAATATCTGAACGTTCTGGTCTTGTGAAAGTCCCAAGAGAGTGAATTCTATGACATTTTTCTTATTTCCTATTGCCTTTTTGCAGGTGGTGAAAAAACGCCAAGAGTTCTGTCCCTGAAATGATAGAAAAAAACCAAACAAACATGGTTTACTGGTATTTAACTATATTGATCCAAGAGCCTAGCCTCTGTAAACATTAATTTGGTTGATCAGTAAAAAGAGTTGAAGGGCTCTGAAATACAAATTCCAGATTCTGTTTCCCTCAACACTTGCCTCTACCGTTCCCAAAATCCATATTCATTAGGGTTGGTGGGAGAAACCTGAAGAGTAGTGATAAGACTGGAGAACTGTGGGTCCATAGATGCCTTGAGAAAAGGTTTAATTTATTTTGAAACATCTCCCCATACAGGTAAATGTTCCCAATTCGTGCCCTCCCCTTTCCCAGGGGAAGATTTTCTATCTCGAAAGATTATCTCTCTGACAGAGGCTATCAGTGTAGTCGATCATAATTGTAAAAGCCCTGTTTTCAACCAAAGTCTTATTAAACCTTGATTATTATGCTATTTTATATTGTGGCCATCTTGAAATTAAGAAATATAGATACATAGAATTAGTGTGTAGAGAGAGGCGGGAAGACAGAGAGGGGAACATATCCTTCGATTTGTAAAAGTGTTTGAAACTGACAGAAGGTGTAGATGTTTTCTAATTTTGACTTTCCTGAGTACACTTGACTTCTTTTATTGCTATTTCAATTCAGGTTTCTTCCATCTTCTCCGAGAAAAGCATCGTGGTAACTACCACCTACCCTCCCTCCACCGAGGGTCCCTGCTCCCAGTCTGATCTGTGCACCTGGGATAAAAGCAGCTCCCACATTCTCTCGGACCCCTCCATCACCACTGAGAAGGGCCCATGGTAACTGCCACCTTCCCTCCATCTACCGAGGGTCCTTGCTCTCAGCATTGTCTTGTATGCACCAGGATGGGGATAAAAGCTTCTCCTGCTCAAACTTTATTCCTCCACTGTCACAGAGAAAAGCTTCCAGGATAATTGCTTCTTTCCCTCCCACCATCCAGTGTCCCGACTTCTGGCGCATTCCATAACACCCAGACCAGAGATAAAAGCTGCTCCCTCCATCGCCTCCAAGACTTTGAGATTATTTTGTTCATCCTTTTATGTTGTGTATTAATGTATCTACACTCCTGGTGTTTCTGTCTCCAATTCCTTATCCCCACTTAAACTGTTAATAAATAATAATAATTTTGACATTTTTTAAGCACATACTATGTGCCAAACACTGTTCT
>NW_024045027.1:0-35251 GCF_015852505.1 Tachyglossus aculeatus
CTCAGCATTTAGGGCAGCGGTTGGCACATGCTAAGTATTTTTTTTAATAGTATTTGTTAAGCACTTACTACGTGCCAGGCCTGTACTGAGCGCTGGGGTGGATGGAAGCTAATCACGTTGGATACAGTCCATTTTACAAATGAGCTAATAATCAATCGATCAATCGTATTTATTGAGCGCTTACTGTGTGCAGAGCACTGTACTAAGTGCTTGGAAAGTACAAGTTGGCAACATATAGAGACAATCCCTACCCAACGGTGGGCTCACAGTCTAAAAGGGGGAGACAGAGAACAAAACCAAACATACTAACAAAATAAAAGAAATAGAATAGATATGTACAAGTAAAATAAATAAATAGAGTAATAAATATGTACAGACATATATACATATATGCAGGTGCTGTGGGGAAGGGAAAGAGGTAAGGTGGATAGGCCCAGAGTGGGTGAAGTGACTCGCCCTAGGTCACATAGAGGCTGGGTGGTGGAGTGGGGACGAGAATCCCCGTCTCCCTGACTCCTAGGCCCACGCTCTATCCCCGGGCCCACGCTGCGTCTCCGAAGCTGCTCCTTTCTCCATTGAGGCCGATTAGTCCTCTAGACTGTAAGCTCATTGTGGGCAGTAATCATGTCTGTTGTACTCTCTCAAGCGCTTAGTACAGTGTCCTGCACCCACCAGGTGCTCAGCAAATGCAATCTACTTGAGGCAGTTGTCTTCCAGCTTTCCACGTGATGCACTTTTCCTGTGCTCAGCTGCGTGGGAGTCAGAAGGATCCAAGTTCTAATCCCGACCCTGGCATTTGTCAGCTGGGCGACCTTGGGCAAGTCATTTCATTTCTGCACCCTCTGCTCCTCTGATGCTAATCTCCTCACTGTACCTCGTTCTTGCCCATCCCGCTGTCGACCCCCAGCCCACGTCCTCCCCCTGGCCTGGAATGCCCTCCCTCCACACATCATCATCATCATCATCATCATCATCAATCGTATTTATTGAGCACTTACTGTGTGCAGCACTTGGGAAGTACAAGTTGGTAACATATAGAGACAGTCCCTACCCAGCAGTGGGCTCACAGTCTAAAAGGGGGAGACAGAGAACAAAACCAAACATACTAACAAAATAAAATAAATAGATGTGTACAAGTAAAATAAATAAATAAATAGAGTAATAAATATGTACAAACATATATACATATATACAGGTGCTGTGGGGAAGGGAAGGAGGTAAGATGGGGGGATGGAGAGGGGAATGAGGGGGAGAGGAAGGAAAGGGCTCAGTCTGGGAAGGCCTCCTGGAGGAGGTGAGCTCTCAGTAGGGCCTTGAAAGGAGGAAGAGAGCTAGCTTGGCAGATGGGCAGAGGGAGGGCATTCCAGGCCCGGGGGATGACGTGGGCTGGGGGTCGATGGCAGGACAGGCGAGAATGAGGTACGGTGAGGAGGTTAGCAGCAGAGGAGCAGAGGGTGCGGGGTGGGCTGTAGAAGGAGAGAAGGGAGGTGAAGTAGTAGGGGGCGAGGTGATGGAGAGCCTTGAAGCCCAGGGTGAGGAGTTGGCACATCTGCCAAGCTAGCTCTCTTCCTCCCTTCAAAGCCCTACTAGAGCTCACCTCCTCCAGGAGGCCTTCCCAGACTGAGCCCCCTTTTTCCTCTCTGCCCCTCCCCACCCCCTAGCCCTATCTCCTTCACCTCCCCACAGCACCTGTATATATGTTTGTACAGATTATTTATTTTACCTGTACCTATTTACTATTCTATTTATTTTGTTAATGATGTGCATCTAGCTTTACTTCTATTTATTCTGAGGACTTGACAGCTGTCCACGTTTTATTGCCTGTCTCCCCCTTCTAAGACTGTGAGCCCATTGTTGGGTAGGGACCGTCTCTACGTGTTGCCAACTTGTACTTCCCAAGTGCTTAGTACAGTGTTCTGCACATGGTAGGCGCTCAATAAATACGATTGAATGAATGAATGAATGAATGAATTTAAGTGCTTAGTACAGTGCTCTGCATACAGTAAGCACTCAATAAATATGATTGAATGAATGAATGAATTTCTCTGGGCCTCAGTTCCCTCCTCTGTAAAATGGGGATTGGAACTGTGGGACTCTGGGACAGGGGCTGGGAGGAGCTTACCCAGCTCACAAGACCATGCTTGACACATAGTAAGTGCTTAGCAGATACGATCATTGTTATCAGTCACCCCATCACGGCTCACTATTCAGCAGCTAAGTTTGAAGCTTGTTGCGGGCAGGGAATGTGTCTACCAACTCCGTTATACTGGACTCTCCCAAACAATTGGTACAGTGTTCTACACCCATCAAGCACTCAATAAATGCGCTTGAGAGAGCATGGGCCTGGGAGTCAGAAGGACCTGGTTTCTAACACCGGCTCTGCCCCGTGTTCCCCTAGACCGTAAGCTCGTTGTGGGCACGGATGTGTCCCTTTCTTGTTATAGCCAGCTCTCCCAAACATTTAATGCAGTGCTCTACTCACAGTAAATGCTCAGTAAACGTGATTGACTGACCGGCGTGATGACTGATTGAATATCCAATGGGCTATCCTTTCTCCCTATGTATCCCACCCAGGAAAGTTGTATTTAGGTGAGCAGAGTTTCAGAGCTGTTAGAATGACAGCATTCTAAGAATTCCTGGTTTGTGATCCAGTCTCGCTACTTGATGTCGGAGGGGTAACTGAAAGACAAGAGACTTTCTTTCTCGACGACTGTTCGAGTAAAAAGAAGCGTCATGGTACAGTCCAGGTAACACGGGTGCTGAATAGCAATAGCAGTGTTGTCGGTCTCCCCCTTCTAGACTGTGAGCCCATTGTTGGGTAGGGACTGTCTCTATTTGTTGCCTAATTGTACTTTCCAAGCGCTTTGTACAGTGCTCTGCACACAGTAAGCGCTCAATAAATGCGATTGAATGAATGAACAAATTATGGTATTTATTAAGAGCTTCCTATGTGCCAAGCACTGTACTAGGTGCTGGGGTGGATACAAACAAATCAGGTTGGACACAGTCTCTGTCCCACGTGGGGTTCGGAGTCTCAATCCCCATTTTATAGATGAGGTAACTGAGGCCCAGAGAAGTGAAGCGACCTGCCCAAGGTCACACAGCAGAAAAGTGACGGAGCTGGGATTAGAATCCATGACTTTCTGACTCCCAGGGCCCATGGTCCGTCCACTGTGCCACGCTCACAGATTAGGACTGGGAAGCCCCAGGTGGGACAGGGACAGTGTCAAACCTGATTTGGTTGAATCCACCCCGGCACTTAGTACAGTGCCTGGCATAGAGTAAGTTCTTAACAAATATGACAGTTATAATTATCATTATTGTTATTATCATCATCATCATCAAGGTAGGGTAAGACGAGAGCTTGGTTCAAGATGGTAGCAGTTTGGAGAGGAAAGGGTGGATTCTAGCAACACTGTGAAGGTTGAACCGACAGGAGTCAGTGATGCACTGAATGACAGATAAGTTCAAGGGAACAGCAAGCTTACCCCAGGGACGAGGGTGGTGGCCTCTATAGTTAGGGGAAAGTCAGGGGAGGTGTCTGGATGGGAAGGTAAGATGTCCTGTTTTGGACATAGTAAGTTTGAGGTGTCAGCCTCCGCAGTACATCCAAGTAGAGATGTCTCTGAAGGCAGGAGGAAATGTGAGACTGCAGTGAGGGAGAGAGATCAGGACTGGAGATATCAATTTGGGAATCAACCTCATGGAGGCATAATTTTGATAATAGCGATGGTATTTGTCAAGTGCTTACTATGTGTCAAGCACCAGGGTAGATACATTACTGGAGAGTTGGCCTATCCTGCTGGATCGTAAGCTCCTTGAGGGCTGGAGCTTGCCTGTGCTCAGTATAGCAACCCGCAGGCAACATGTCTGCAAATGTTCCCGATGGATTTATTTCCATCCTCCTGGAGGCCTCACGGGCGGATTGCTCGGCAATGAGGCCTGGACCGCAGATTCGACCCCCGACCCCCATTCCCCCATCCTCCGGCCTGAAACTCTTGCCCCATTAATCCTTATCTCATTTCTTCTTCTCCCTCTCCCTTTTGTGTCGCCTTTGCCCATGCTGTAGTGACCCTCTCAGCCCTGCAGCACTTACGCCCATAGCCATAATTTATCTATATTAATATATACCCCTCTAGACTGTAAGGTCATTGCGGGGAGGTGACAGGCCTACCAACTCTTGCTTATACTGTCATCTCCCCAGCTCTTTGTTCGGGGCTCTGCACACACTAAGTGATCAATGGAAACAATGATGGATTTCTCCTGCAGACACTCCCTGGCTCACTAACTCCGAGAGCAGGTGCCAAGAATTCCCTGTTGCTACCGGCACCAGCAGCTCATCAGGGTTTGCGCTTCTGTTGTTTGAGCAGAGTCATGAGCGCTGGGAATGGAGGTTAATAGGAGAAGAAGGAAGAGGAGGAGGAGGAGGAGAAGGAGCTGTTGCAGCAGCAGTTTTTTATTTTAAATGGTATTTGTTAAGCACTTACTGTGCGCAAGGCAGCGCACGAAGCGCTGGGGTGGATGCAAGCTGATCAGGTGTCGGACACAGTCTTAATCCCCATTATACAGATGAGGGGAATGAGGCACAGAGAAGTGAAGTAAGTTGTCCAAGGTAACCCAGCAGACCAGTGCGTGCCAAGCACTGTACTAAGCTGTGGCGTAGAGACAAGGTAATCGGGTCGGACACAGTCCCCGTCCCACATAGGGCTCCCAGTCTTAACCCCCATTTTGCAGAGGAGGGTTAGAACTCATTCTCTTATTTTCCATTGCAATACTGGTTCAGAACCCTCAAGTTCACCAAAATCACATCAGTGGTGGACTTGCCAATTATGAACCCATGTTTCAAGGGGAATGAGGTGTCATGTCCACCTGTGTAGTCTATCTTAGAGTTCATTACAGTGCTTGGCACATAGTAAGTGCTGATTCCTACTATTACCACTATTAATGTCTTTTCAAGAAAGACCATGTCTGTCTTCACTAGCGGGACTTTCATACAGTGAACTCTTGTATTCACGAATGATGCTGAAGAGAACCCTTCACTTTGAAAAATATTCCTCAAGCGACCAGAGGAATCTCTTGGTTGCAGTGTGTTTTTAGTTCAGAAAAGAATGAATTTCAAATCAACCCACACTTCACTTGGGACTCCACCTGAGATTTCTGCAACACTTGTAGAGGCTACAGTTATGATGATTATTACTACTGTATTAGTTAAGTGCTTACTATGTGAGAAGCACTTACTAGAGAAGCAGCGTGGCTCAGTGGAAAGAGCACGGGCTTTGGAGTCAGAGGTCATGGGTTCAAATCCCAGCTCCGCCCCTTGTCAGCTGTGTGACTTCAGGCAAGTCACTTAACTTCTCTGTGCCTCAGTTACCTCATCTGTAAAATGGGGTTGACTGTGAGCCCCACGTGGGACAACCTGATCACCTTGTAACCTCCCCAGCGCTTAGAACAGTGCTTTGCACATAGTAAGTGCTTAATAAATGCCATCATTATTATTATTATGTGCCAGGCACTGTACTAAGAGATGGATAAAAGGAAATCAGAGTGGACACAGTCCCTGTCCCACCTGGAGCGCACAGTCTCAATCCCCATTGTACAAATGAGGTAGCTGAGGCCCAGAGAAGTGAAGTGACCAGCCCAAGGTCACACGGCAGACATGTGGCATGGTGGGGATTAGAACCCGGGTCCTGCCGACTCCCAGGCCCAGGCCCTATCCACTAAGCCCCGCTGTTTCTCCTAAGCATTCTCCAATGGCTTGCTCTGACAGACAGATCTCTCAATCAAAAAAAAGAAAAACAAATGAACCATACAGAACACTGCCCATTCCTTGTTTAACTCTGCAAGGAAAAGCACTACGCAAATGAATCAATCAGTCTTATTTATTGAGGGCTTACTGTGCTCTTGAGAGAGTACAACATCTATTCCCTGCCCATAACAAGCTTACCGTCTAGCCAAAATGTTTTTCAGTTCGCCACATTGCCAAGTGGTTTTGATAAATCTTTCAAAACCAAGTTAAAACCAAAACAGATTTTGCTTGGACTATTCCCCAGAGAAGGACAGGTCAACCTGACACCTTATTTCTTTGGATAGAGCTCAACCTCTGTGGCTCACTTTGAAGACTGCTGTTCTAAATTGGCATTTTTATTACCAATTCATAGACGTACCACGATAAACACTTTGATACTCACCCCAACCCATAGTTCTTATGTAAATCTCCTTATACTCTACTTCCCCTTTCTGTCATTTATTTTAATGTCTGCCTCTTCCTGGAGACAAATCTTCTTGTGGGCAGGAGAATGATAATAATAATGATGATGGCATTTATTAAGCGCTTACTATGTGCAAAGCATTGGGGAGGTTACAAGGTGATCAGATTGTCCCACGGGGGGCTCACGGTCTTAATCCCCATTTTACAGATGAGGTCACTGAGGCCCAGAGAAGTGAAGTGACTCGCCCAAAGTCACACAGCTGAAAATTGGCAGAGCCGGGATTTGAGCCCATGACCTCTGACTCCAAAGCCCATGCTCTTTCCACTGAACCACGGATATTATTACTGTATAAAGAATAATAATAATAATAATACAGTTGCACGATGGTTCACGTGGTGCCACACAGCTCTCCTGCCTCACCTTCCCTTCTCAACCCAGCGGTGTCCCCCACCGTCAGTCGATCCCCTGCTCCACAAACTGAGGTTCTCAAACTCTCGGCCACCGTCCAAACTCTGGTCTTTGCTAACGATCCGGTCGGCTGCCTGAAGCCACTTGGCTTCAATTGTCGGTTTTCCTAAGTGGCTGGAGGGTTTGACGATCAGGTCCTTGCCAGCTGTAATGCCACAACCAAACGCAAGATAGATGAGAAAGAGGCCCAGGGAGTAAGCAGGTGCTGCAGGACCAAAGTGCCAGCAGGTGGCGAAAGAGAGAGACGTGCGGCTTCCCTGAATCACCGTCTGGGAGAGAAGCAGCGGCGCCGAGTGGATAGAGCGCGGGCCTGAGGGTCAGAAGGACCCGGCTTCTAATCTATGGCCTGCCGCTTGTTCGCTGAGTGACCTTGGTCAAGTCATTGCACTTCTCTGAGCCTCAGTTACCTCATCTCTAAAATAAGAATAGTAATGATGATGACGATGATGGTAACTGAGGTATTTGTTAGGCACTTACTATGTTCCAATCACTGTCATAAGCACTGGGGTAGAAACCAGGTACTCAGGTCAGACACAGTCCCCGTCCCACCTGGGGCCCACTGTCTTCATCCCCATTTTACAGATTCCTTCATCCATTCATTCAATCGTATTTATTGAGCGCTTACTGTGTGTAGAGCACTGTGCTAAGCTCTTGGGAAGTCCAAGTGGCAACGTATAGAGACGGTCCCTACCCAACAGCGGGCTCACAGTCTAGAAGGGGGAGAAAGACAACAAAACAGACAACAGACACGGCTTCAGCTATCATCTCTACGCTGATGACACCCAAATCTACATCTCTGCCCCTGCTCTCTCTTCCTCCCTCCAGGCTCGCATCTCCTCCTGCCTTCAGGACATCTCCATCTGGATGTCTGCCCGCCCCCTAAAACTCAACATGTCCAAGACTGAACTCCTTGTCTTCCCTCCCAAACCCTGCCATCTCCCTGACTTTCCCATCACTGTTGACGGCACTACCATCCTTCCCATCTTACAAACCCGCAACCTTGGTGTCATCCTCGACTCCGCTCTCTCGTTCACCCCTCACATCCGAGCCGTCACCAAAACCTGCCGGTCTCACCTCCGTAACATCGCCATGATCCGCCCTTTCCTCTCCATCCAAACCACTACCCTGCTCGTTCAAGCCCTCATCCTATCCCGTCTGGATTACTGTATCAGCCTCCTCTCCGATCTCCCATCCTCCTGTCTCTCCCCACTTCAATCTATGCTTCACGCCGCTGCCTGGATCGTCTTCGTCCAGAAACGTTCTGGGCATGTTACTCCCCTCCTCAAAAATCTCCAATGGCTACCAATCAACCTACGCATCAGGCAAAAACTCCTCACCCTCGGCTTCAAGGCTGTCCATCACCTCGCCCCCTCCTACCTCACCTCCCTTCTCTCCTTCTACAGCCCAGCCCGCACCCTCCGCCCCTCTGTCGCTAATGTCCTCACCGTGCCTCGTTCTCACCTGTCCCACCGTCGACCCCCGGCCCACATCATCCCCCTGGCCTGGAATGCCCTCCCTCCGCCCATCCGCCAAGCTAGCTCTCTTCCTCCATTCAAGGCCCTACTGAGAGCTCACCTCCTCCAGGAGGCCTTCCCAGACTGAGCCCCCTCCTTCCTCTCCCCCTCCTGCCCCTCTCCATCCCCCCACCTTACCTCCTTCTCTTCCCCACAACACCTGTATATATGTAGATATGTTTGTATGTATTTATTACTCTATTTATTTATTTATTTGACTTGTACATATTTATTCTACTTATTTTATTTTGTTAATATGTTTCGTTTTGTTCTCTGTCTCCCCCTTCTAGACTGTGAGCCCGCTGTTGGGTAGGGACCGTCTCTATATGTCGCCAACTTGGACTTGCCAAGGGCTTAGCACAGTGCTCTGCACACAGTAAGCGCTCAATAAATGCGACTGAAAGAATGAATGAATGAACAAAACAAAACATATTGACAAAATAAAATAAATAGAATAAAATCATTCATTCATTCATATTTGTTTATTCATTCATTCAGTCATAGGTATTGAGCGCTTACTGTGTGCAGAGCACTGTACTGAGCACTTGGGAAGTCCAAGCTGGCAACACATAGAGATGGTCCCTACCCAACAGCGGGCTCATAGTCTAGAAGATGGAGACAGACAACAGAACAAAACATATTAACGAAATAAAATAGAGTAAATATGTACAAATAAAATAAATAAATAAAGAGTAATAAATACATACAAACATATATACAGATGCTGTAGGGAGGGGAAGGAGGTAGGGGTCTAGGGACCATCTGCATATGTTGCCAATTTGTACCTCCCAAGCTCCTAGTACAGTGCTCTGCACACAGCAAGCACTCAATAAATACAATTGAAAATGAAAACTGATAGTAAGGCGGGGGGGATGGGGAGGGGGAGGAGGAGGAGAGGAAGGAGGGGGCTCAGTCTGGGAAGGCCTCCTGGAGGAGGTGAGGTCTCAGTAGGGCTTTGAAGGGAAGAAGAGAATAACTAGAATCCTAGCTATATGCGCATCATTAATAAAAATAAAAAGAGGAGTAAATATGTGCAAATAAAATAGAGTAATACAGCTGTACAAATATATCCAAGGGCTGTGGGCAGGCCCTGCCCGGGCCGGACAGGGGGAGACAGAGAACAAAACAAAGCATATTAACAAAATAAAATAAATAGAATAAATATGTACAAATAAAAGAAATAAATAGAGTAATAAATTTGTACAAATACATATACATAGATACAGGTGCTGTGGGGAGGGGAAGGAGGTAAGGCGGGAGGATGGGGAGGGGGAGGAGGGGGAGAGAAAAGAGGGTGCTCAGTCTGGGAAGGCCTCCTGGAGGAGGTGAGCTCTCAGTAGGGCTTTGAAGGGAGGAAGAGAGCTAGCTTGGCGGATGTGCAGAGGGAGGGCATTCCGGGCTGTGTCCAACCTGATGAGCTTATCTCTATCCCGGTGCTTAGTTTAGTGGCTGGCACATAGTAAGTGCTTCAAAAATACAGAGGAGAAAATAGAAAAGATCATGTCACTGGAGGGTGATAGAGAGTCGTAGCCTCACAGAACCATGCCCTATTACCACCTTGGGGCAGTAGAGAGGAGCAGCCTCCCAGACCAAGCCTCCTGCTGGACCGTACTATTCTATGCTACACTGCCACCAGGCATAGCTTCGCCGAACAAGCCCGCTGTCACCAGGAGTGATAGAGAGGCACGGCCTCCCAGAATAACGATTGGTGCCACCAGGGGACAGGCTGCCACTCTCAGAACAGTGGATGGCTCTGGTTCCAGGGGCCTGGGGAATCTCTCCAAAGCTGCTGCTCCGTGCCTCTTTACACTACTCCCAGATTTACCCCATTACTGAGTGGGCTGTATTGCTCCCCCAAAAAAGGAAGGATGTGTGTGTGTGTGTGTGTGTGTGTGTGTAAGAGTGGGGAAGAAGAGTATTGAGGTGGCTGCCACTCATAGCAGAACAGGGGCTGGGTCAAGCTTCCCGGTGACTATGGCAAAAACTCCTCACCATTCACTTTAAACCACTTTATTACCTTGCCCCCTCCTACCTCACCTCACTACCTCACTGATCTCCTACTATAACCCAGTCTGCATGCCTGGCTCCTCTGCTGCTAACCTTATCACTGTACCTAGATCGCATCTATCTCACCGCCGACCTTTTGCTCACATCCTACCTCTGGCTTCCTTGAAACTCCTCTGACGTGGGACTATTTTCCAGAAACTCAGGGAAGCCAATCAGATTGGTACTGATTTTTTGCCGTAACTGTGTATGTATGAGTATCTGTAGACATCTATCCACCTTTTAATTAGGCTAAGCAAGGGATACACTGTTCTGCCTCAGTTTCACCTTTGGACTTGTTTCTGAGCCCCTCAAACTGAAGGGGAGAGGACTCCCCTTTGACAGGGTCCTACCTTGAGCACCTGAATTGAAGGGGAGACAATCCCCAGGGAAGGGCTCATACATTAAGGGCCTGAAACTAAAGGGGGAGACAATCCCTCCGTGACGGGCTCAAGACAGGGTTGTGTGGAGTCAACAGAGAGGGGAAGGGCAGGAGGTGGGGGATGGGAGCGGGGGCTATCAGAACAGCGCTGGCTGGCCTGAATCTTTAACTTCATGGATCAAGCATGGGTCTGGGAGTCAGATGACCTGGGTTCTAACCCTGGCATGTCACTTGTGTGCTGAGTGACTTTGGACAAGTCATTTCTTTGTGCCTCACTTACCTCATCTGTGAAATGGGGATTAAGCCTGTGAGCCTCATGTGGGACATGGAGTGTGTACCGCCTGTTGTGCTTGCATACAACCCAGGGCTCAGGACAGTGCCTAGCACATGGTATATGTTTTACAAATACCATTTATTTTTTAAAAAAACGACAACCAAGCCTTACCCCCGGCACATTGGAGAGGTCAGGCAGACCTTGTCTATGATGATGATGGCATTTGTTAAGCGCTTACTATGTGCAAAGCACTGTTCTAAGCGCTGGGGGGATACAAGGTGGTCAGGTTGTCCCACGTGGGGCTCACAATCCCAATCCCCATTTTACAGATGAGGTAACTGAGGCACAGAGAAGTTCAGTGGCTTGCCTAAGGTCACATAGCTGGCAAGTGGCGGACTTGGGATTAGAATCCGTGACTTCTGACTCCCAAGCCCGTGCTCTTTCCACTGAGCCACGAGTCACTTGATTTCTCTGTGCTCCAGTTCCCTCATCTGTAAAATGGGGATTGAGATGTTACCGAGAGATTTATTTCCATCCTCCTGTCGACCTCACGGGTGGATTGCTCGGCAATAAGGCCCGGACCAAAGATTCAACCCCCGACCTCCATTTCCCACCCTCCAGCGTGAAACTCTTCTAATTCTCGTCTCATTTCCTCTTCTCCCACTCTCTTCTGTGTCACCTTTGCCCACCCTTTATGGATCCCTCAGCCCCACACACTTATGTCCATATCTGCAATTTATCTATATTACTATCTACCCCTCTAGAGACTGTCAGGTCATTTTGGGCAGGTCTACCAACTCTGTTTATATTGACCTCTCCCCAGTTCTTTGTACAGTGTGCTTGCTGCACACGCTAAGTGCTCAATAGAAGCAATGATGGATTTCTCCAGCAGACACTTCCTGGCTCACTAACTCTGAGAGCAGGTGACAGGAACTCTCTGTTGCTGCCAACAACAGCAGCTCACCAGGGTTTGTGCTTCTGCTGTCTCAGCAGAGTAGTGAACACTGGGAATGGGGGTTGATCGGAAGATGAGGAGGAGCAGCAGCGATTTTTTTTAGGTGGTATTTGTTTAGCGCTTACTATGTGCAAGGCACCGTACGAAGCACTGGGGCAGATACAAGCCAATCAGGTTGGACGCAGTCCCTGTCCCACATGGGGCTCACAGTCTCAATCCCAATTTTACAGATGAGGGGACCAGGGCACAGAGAAGTGGAGTGACTTGCCCGAGGTAACACGGCAGACCAGTGCGTGCCAAGCACTGTACTAATGGGTGTGGTGGTCACAAGGTAATCGGGTTGGGCACAGACCCCATTCATAGTAGTGCTCTTAAGTCTTAACCCCCATGCTACAGAGGAAGATTAGTCCTCATTCTCTTATTTCTCACTGAAACACTGGTTCCCCACTAGCAAGCTCACCAAAATCACATCATTGGTGAACTTTGCAATTATCAACCAGTGTTTCAATGGGAATGAGGTCATTTCCACCTGTGTAGTCCTTCCTAGCACTCAGAAAAGTGCTTGGCATATCGGAAGTGCTTATTCCTGCTATTACCTCTCTTAATGTCTTCTCAAGAAAGACCATATCCGTCTTCACAGAAGGACTTTTATACAGTGAGCGCTTGTATTTATGAATGTCTCTACAAAGAACCCTTCACTCTGAAAAATATGGGGCTCACAGATGAGGGAACCGAGACACAGAAAGGTGAAGTGACATGCCTAAGTTCACACAACGGGCAAGCAGCAGCGCTGGAATTAGAATCCAGGTCCCTCTGACTCCCAGGCTCTGGCTCTATCCATTAGGCCACGCTGCCTCTGTATTTCTTACACTGGCATTTTCCATATATTATAGAATGCCCTGGCTTGACCTATATGGAGTTTGATTCAATCTCTCCTACGGTGCTTGATTCAATCTTTTCTTGTCCCAAAGGTTTCCTGGGTTATCCATATGCGTGATCTCAACACTCATCTGTTACAACTGTCTTTGATCTGTAATTCTACCTTCCGTCTACTACTATCTGAGTCCAGGTAGATTCTTCAGTGGGAGATTGAAATTTACTACTACTCCTTTCACATTTAGGAGGTCTTTGAAACCTTCCAGTTGTCCATTTCAAATTTAAGTGTAACCGGTGTTTCAAACCTATAGATTTATTCTTGCAACATTTTCTGCCAAGGTAACTGTGTACTAATGTACTTGCATACAACCCAGGGCTCAGGACAGTGCCTAGCACATAGTATATGTTTTACAAATCATTATAATAATTAGTGATGATGCTAGTGATAATAATAATAACCGTAGCAACTGTTAAGCGCTTACAGTGTGCCAAGCACTGTTCTAAGCGCTGGGGTAGATACAAGCTAATCGAGTTGGACACGGTCCACATCCCACATGGGGCTCACGGCCCTAATGCCCATTTTACAGATGAGGGAACCGAGTCACAGAGAAGTGAAGCGATTTTCTCAAGGTCCCACAGCAGACATGTGGCAAGAGCCGGGATTAGAACCCATGACCTTCTGACTCCCAGGCCTGGGTTCTATCCACTTGGCCATGCTCTGGAAGTCCAGCCCAAACAGCTCTAGGGGAACCAGTGCTCCCCTTGGCCCCGAAACGCAGCCCAGGACCCCAGGGTGGCATGTTCCCTGTGGTCTGTGGGCAGCCCGTGGGCTCTGAGCCCATGGTTGGGCCAACTGACCCAGAGCGGCTTGGCTTAAACCAAGAGGAATTTTCATTTCCTCTTATCGGTCGATCACTGAGCGCTTATTACGTGGAGAGCACTGTACTATGGCCCTTCTTAGGGTCACGCCTAAAGAGTTTTCAGAAAGCTACCAGTCTCTATTACCAGAGGGAGAGTCAAGCAGAGGCATACCATTTCATTCCTAGCTTGGGCTGTGGCTAGCGAGTAGAAAGCAATCTGCTACAAGTCAAAACTCACCTGTGCCGGGCAGCAGCGGCATGGGAGAGAGTTGAGGGCGGAGACTCAAGTTTAGTGTGCGAAAGGCAGCAATGGTAAACCCCTTCCGTATTTTTATGAAGAAAACTGTAGGGATATACTACCAGAATGATTGCAGATGGAAGAGGGGCGTTCTGGGAGAGACGCGTCCATGGTGTCGCTATGGGTCGGAGATGATGATGACGACGATGATGAAGATATTTATTAAGCCCTAACTATGGGCCAAGCATTGTTCTAGGCACTGAGGTAGATACAAGATAATGAGGCTGTCCCATGTGGGGCCCACAGTCTTCACCCCCATTTTACAGATGAGCTAACTGAGGCAGAGAGAAGTTAAGTGACTTGCCTAAGGTCACACAGCAGACAAGTAACTCGACAGCTTAAGACAACTGTACTGTGGCTTGGGAGAGTACCTGGAGCCCTGCCCTGGTTCGTATCCTCTGCTCTGGGTGGGGCAGGGGCCCTCTGCCTCCCCGAATCACAACCCTGTGGAACACTTTCTCTCTGTCTCTTTCTCTGCCTCCCTCTCTTCTCTCTGTATCTGTATGGATCTCTTCTCATTGTGTCTCTCTCCCTTTCTCTCTCCCCCCCCCCCCCCCCCCCCCCCCCGCCCAATCCCAGGGCTCTGCATCCTGGGGAGGGGACTGCTTTTGGTGCCGGCCCCACTGGTCAGGGGCTGTGGCTTGGTGGAACAACTGGGCCCTCTCTGCCAATACAACTGCTACCTTCACATACCAGGCTAGTGAGTTCAGTTCCTCCTCCTCCTCCTCCTCCCTTGGCTTTCACGGGCTCCCCTATCCTGCCAGCTCTCTGGCCAAGCTCCAGGCAAGGCACAGGTGGGTTCCTCATGAACCAACCAGATGGAGCATGGGCTGGGCAACCCACCCTGACCCCTTCTTGCCCCCACCACAGCTTCTGCCCTCCCCAGTTCCCCAAGGTCTTCCAGGGGTCCGGCCAGCCAGAGCCCAGGCCCGGGAATGAGAAGGACCTGGGTTTTAATCCCGACTCCACCACATGTCTGCTGTGGGACCTGGGGCAAGTTGCTTCACTTCTCTGGGCCTCTGTTCCCTCATCTGGGAAATGGAGATTAAGAGTGTGAACCCCCTGTGGAACGGGGACTGGACCCAATTTACCTAACTTGTGTCTACTCCAGCACTTAGAACAATGTTTGGCACATAGTTAAATGCTTAAGAAGTACCATCGTTATTGTTATTATTATTATTATCCTGAGAGAAGTTCAGTGTAGGGCACTCGGCTCTCTGGGAATCTCCCCTGATCCTCCCAGAACCCCACGGGGCCTGAATGGAAACCGTCCTTTCCCACATCCTTGAGAGCATGCAGTTTCACCCCAGAAAGGTCCACATTTGGCCGGGAAGCTCATCTTGAGCTGGTCACTCCCGGCTAACCGGGCAAGGCACCTACCCCCATCCCTCTCAGGACTGCCAGAAACAGAAACGCCTGATTCATCTGAGTAAGAGAGACTTTGGGTCTGTAGCAGACTGGGAGTCTGAAGGTCATGGGTTCCAAACCTGGCTATGACACGTGTCTGCTGTGTGACCTTGGGCAAATCATTTGACTTCTCTGTGCCTCGGTTACCCCATCTGTAAAATGGGTATTGAGACTGTGAGTCCTACGTGGGACAGGGACTGCGTCCAACCTGATTGCCTTGTATCTACCCCAAGCTTAGTTCAGCACCTGGCACGTAGTAAGTGCTTAACAAATACCATAAAAAAAAGCAAACCTGTTCTCCCTCCCTCTTAGACTGTGAGTCCAACATGGGCAGGGACCGTATCTGATCTGGCTGTCCATTATCTATCCCAGCACTTAGCACAGTGCTTGGCACACAGTAGTGGTAGTAATAATCATAGAATTTGTTAAGCGCTTACTGTGTGTAGAGCACTGAACTAAACACTAAACTAAACTAAGAGAAGCAGCGTGGCTCAGTGGAAAGAGTACGGGCTTTGGAGTCAGAGGTTGTGGGTTCAAATCCCGGCTCTGCCAATTGTCAGCTGTGTGACTTTGGGCAAGTCAGTTCACTTCTCTGGGCCTCAATTACCTCATCTGTAAAATGGGGATTAAGACTGTGAGCCCCCCCATGGGACAACCTGATCACCTTGTAACCTCCCCAGTGCTTTGCACATAGTAAGCGCTTAATAAATGCCATTATTATCATTATCATTATTAAACACTGACAGAGAAGAGAACTAGTGGGTGGGAACTAGTCACAGTTCCTATGCCTTGGGTGGCTCACAATCTGTAGTAAGCGCATATGAAATACCTCAGGGGAAAATTTGAATTTTCCTTCTTCCCCTTAGACTTGGAGCCCCATAAGGACAGAGGCCTTTCCTTTCTAAGCCCTCCTTTCCTCTTCTCTCACTCCCGTCTGCATCACCCTGATTTGCTTCCTTTATTCATCCCTCCCACCCTCTCCTTCCAGCCCCGCAGCACTTTTGTCCATATCAGTCATTTATTTATTTATTTTACTGTCTGTCTCCCCTTCTCAACTGTAAGCTCGCTTTGGGCAGGGAATGTGTCTGTTGTTATGCTGTCCTCTCCCAAGCACTTAATACAGTGCTCTGCACACAGTAAGTGCTCACTAAATATGATGGACTTACTGACTGACTGCTGGGGTTTGGATTTCCATCTGATTATGCCATGAGTACTACCTACCCCAGTGCCCGGTGGAGCACTTGGTGCTAAGTAAGTGCTTAACAAATATCATAGTGATCATGAACACACTGCACAAAGGCAAGATTCCAAAAGGAAAAGGCCGGTGAAGGTGGCATTGGATCGGAGACCGTTTCTTCCCAATAGAGTCAATTAGGGACAGGGACGAGGGACGGTGGGTGGCTGGGGGCGGTTCATGACTCAGCTTTACGGACGAAACAACCCTCATGGCCTAGTGGATGGAGCATGGGCCTGGGAATCAGAAGGCCATGGGTTCTAATCCCAGGTCCTCCACTTGCCTGCTGTGTGACCTTGGGCAGGTCACTTCACTTCTCTGGGCCTTAGTTACCTCATCTGTAAAATGGGGATCGAGCCTGTGAGCCCCACGTGGGACAGGAACTGAACCAGATGATCTTGTTTCTACCCCAGTGCCTAGTACAGTACCTGGCACATAGTAAGCACTTAATCAATCAATCAATCAATCGTATTTATTGAGCGCTTACTATGTGCAGAGCACTGTACTAAGCGCTTGGGAAGTACAAATTGGCATCACATAGAGACAGTCCCTACCCGATAGTGGGCTCACAGTCTAAAAGGGGGAGACAGAGAACAGAACCAAACATACCAACAAAATAAAATAAGTAGGATAGAAATGTACAAGTAAAATAAATAAATAAATAAATAAACAGAGTAATAAATATGTACAACCATATATACATATATACAGGTGCTGTGGGGAGGGGAAGGCGGTAAGGCGGGGGGATGGAGAGGGGGACGAGGGGGGAGAGGAAAGAAGGGGCTCAGTCTGGGAAGGCCTCCTGGAGGAGGTGAGCTCTCAGCAGGGCCTTGAAGGAAGGAAGAGAGCTAGCTTGGCGGATGGGCAGAGGGAGGGCATTCCAGGCCCGGGGGATGACGTGGGCCGGGGGTCGATGGCGGGACAGGCGAGAGCGAGGTACAGTGAGGAGATTAGTGGTGGAGGAGCGGAGGGTGCGGGCTGGGCAGTAGAAGGAGAGAAGGGAGGTGAGGTAGGAGGGGGCGAGGTGATGGAGAGCCTTGAAGCCCAGGGTGAGGAGTTTCTGCCTGATGCGCAGATTGATTGGTAGCCATTGGAGGTTTTTGAGGAGGGGAGTGATATGTCCAGAGCGTTTCTGGACAAAGATAATCCGGGCAGCAGCATGAAGTATGGATTGAAGTGGAGAGAGACACGAGGATGGGAGATCAGAGAGAAGGCTAGTGCAGTAGTCCAGACGGGATAGGATGAGAGCTTGAATTAGCAGGGTAGCGGTTTGGATGGAGAGGAAAGGGCGGATCTTGGCAATGTTGCGGAGCTGAGACCGGCAGGTTTTGGTGACGGCTTGGATGTGAGGGGTGAATGAGAGAGCGGAGTCGAGGATGACACCAAGGTTGCGGGCTTGTGAGACGGGAAGGATGGTAGTGCCATTGTACCATGGTACAATGATGGTAGTTAATTTGTATTAACAAATACTATCATCATTATTATTATTATTATGAATAGTAATACTGTTATCGACAAGTAGGGTGCAAAATAGGTTAACACAGTGTAAATCGGCCGCAGGGTTCTTGTACCCAGGGTGGTGATGCAGATAGGAAAAATGACTCGGAGACATGAGTTCAGATAGAGCAGTAAAGAAGGAAAGTGGCTATCTGCCCATTCACCTCCCGGGAGAGGTACAAGCAGCCCTGATCCCAATATCACTGTGTCTTTTATTGAGTTACAGCAACATGGGAATGGGGCATCTGGAAATCTCAGGAATTTCAGGAATTGGGACCGGCAGGATGTTACAAATTATCCTTGCTATCCGTTCCCATGCCTTGCATAGATAGGTAATAGGGATGTAAATTCTTGTGCCCTATGGCCTTGCATAGATAGGTAATAGGGATGTAAATTCTCTTCGGATGGGTGTTACTTGTTGATGGCCTTGAAGGCATCTGTTACAGACTTGTTCTCTCAGCCTGCAGAAATGGAGGGTTACTGTCAGCATATACAAAATGGAGTCAGTCATGTCAAGTCCGCTGTGGACAACAAATAACAAACCACGATATTCAGTTTCTCATATGGAGAAACACTGAGCGCAAAGGATCCTGCTTCTGTTAAACCCTCAACCCAGAGGCAGCGAGATCTCTGACATTATGGAAGCCCTCAGCCTAGGGTTCTTGAGAATTTCCTCCCGCGGGATGATCGGTCCAGTTGTTCAGGGCCTTAAGGGGCCGGCCCTGCCCGGGTGTTTCCCAGCCAAATGGTCTTCCGCCGGGACTATCCCACTGCCTCCCTTCCCTTCAGAGGCCCGTGAGCAGCCAAGTAGGGGCTGAGAGCTGCCTGGGCATCCCCTGGGTCGGTGCCCTCAGCCTCGGTGGACTCAGTTGCCCTTACCCAGAAGGGTGAGCAGCAGCAGCCACGGGCATTTCCCCCCAGCCTTTCCACTCTGCTGCTGGTTGAGCATTACTTCCAGCTGCTTCAGGGCCAATGACAGTCCATTGTCTTCTTCTCTTAGAAGACATCTTGCCCTGACCCCGGCGGGGGTGGGGGGTGGGGGGAGTGGGGGCAGAGTGTCAACATTTAGGTCTTCCCTTGGAGACAGTGTCCGGCTCACCCGTGATTCTAGAAAGCGAAATGCCTAAGGGCATTCGATGGAATCAGGTGGTTAGCAAGGAGTCAACTGCACACTTAGAGAGGCAGTGCTTTCCCCTGCTGAGAAGCCAGAAACTGGGCTTTTCAGTCACTTTCACCGGTTCTCTGCCCCTTTCCTTTTTATTTTTAGTTTTCACTGGTATTTGTTAGGCGCTTGCTCTGAGCCAGGCACTGAGGTAGATCCAAAGCTGATGGCTTACTATGCCAGGCACTGTACTAAGGTCTGGGGTAGATCCAAGCTAATCCGGTTGGACACAGTCCTGACCCCCATGGGGCACACAGTCTTCATCCCCATTTTCCAGATGAGGGAAGTGAGGGCCAGAGAAGTGAGGTGACTTACCCAAGGTCAAACGGCAGCAGACAAGTGGCAGTGCCAGGATTAGAACCCAAGTCCTTCTGACTCCCGGGCACTTGGCGACTCCACTTGGAATGACACTCTCCGCATCTGGGCATTTCTAAACCAGCATCACCCTGGCAAGCTGGACTTTTCGATTCCCAGAACCCCATCGGAGGAGGAGGGACAGAGTCATTTGACATTCCCCTGTCTCCGGCTCCTCAAGTTTTGACTCATCAATTGGAGTGCCACGTTGAAATTTGGGCAAAATTGCGATTCAGAAATCCATGATCCAGCTTACAGTCTAGAGGACTTTATCCGCCCTCAACCACAGCCCCATAGTACTTTTCTTTTTGAAATTGAATATTAGTAATTATTTCTTTACATTGATGTCCGCCTCCCCCTTTAGATTGGAGGCACCTTGGGCAGGGAACGTGTCCGCTAATTCTGTCGTATGGTCCGCTCCCGAGGGCTCGGTGTGGTGCTCAGCACAGGGTAAGCGCTCAATGAATTCCATTGATGGATCGATTATGTGTATATCTGTAATTTACTTTGATGTCTGTCTCCACCTCTAGTCTGTAAGCTCCTTGTGAGCAGGAACTGTGTCTACTAACTCGGTAGTTAGTTGCTACTCGATAGCTACTACTAACTTGCTATTTGGTAGTTAGGAGCTACTAACTCCTCTCCCAAGCGCTTAGTATAGTGTTCTGCACAGTAAGCACTCAATAAATACAGTTGACTGACTGACTCCCTCTCTAGACTGTAAGGTGGTTGTGGGCAGGGAACGTGTCTACCAACTCTGTTATTGTGTACTTTCCCAAGCGCTCAGCACAGTGCTCAGCACTCAATGAATACCATTGACTGTCGGACTGACCCCCTCTCTAGACTGTAAGGTGGTTGTGGGCAGGGAACGTGTTTACCAACTCTGTTGTATTGTACCCCCCCCAAGCGCTTAGCATAGTGCTCTGCACATTGGGAGCGTTCAATGAGTACGATTGATTGATTGATGGATCGATTGATCCTTGTTGGATTCTGGAGGAACTGGCTGAGAGTGAGCCTTGCCGGCCTTTCTCAAGCCTCGGGCGCCACCTGCCGGTAGGTCCTGGTTCTACCGCGCGAATCTCCCCCCGGCCCCCGGGGACATGAACTGTTCCCAGTGGTTTGGACCGACCCAAACCCAACCCAAGCCGGGGGTCTCCTGGATAAGATTATTCTGTGCAGAATCCTCCCCTCCAAGGTCGTGGGGGAGGTGTCTAAATCGTTCTGTCAATGGAATGTATTGAGTACTTTCTATGTGCAGAGCACTGTGCTAAGCACTTGGGAAAATACAATCCAACAGAATCAGCAGACACATTCTCTGCCCATAATGAACTCACAGTCTAGTGTATGAGCTCACAATCTAGAATCAGAGGTGGCATTAATAATAACTAATATCTGCTCAACTAGGAATAATAATGATGGTATTTGTTAAGCTCTTACTATGTGCCAAGCACCGTTCTAAGCAACTGCCTGGCCTAGTGGATGGAACACGGGCCTGGGAGTCAGAAGGACCTGTGTTCTAGTCCCAGCTCTGCCACTGGTCTGTTGCGGGACCTTGGGGAAGTCACTTACCTTCTCTGTGCCTCAGTTACCTCATCTGTAATTTGGGGACTGTGAACCCCATGTGGGACATGTACTGTGACCAACCTGGAAGTTTGAATCAACCCCAGTGCCAGGTCCTTCCGACTCCCAAGCCTGTGCTCTATCCACTAGACTACGCTGCTTCTGATAGAGAGATTTTTCTGGTGCTCAGGAGCCCAGCGAAAAAGAGCAGTACGCACCGGTGGGACTATAGAGATCTCATCTCATGTGACCTTGGGGCATTTTTTTTGCCCAAAGAGACGAGCGTTGTTCTCTCTCCTCCTTCTTGACCAACCGATCTTCCCAAAAGTTGCTGCCCAAACACTGTTACCCACTTTCTGATTGCTGCCTGCTAAGCTGACCTGTCTCCCAGCCACACAATGCCCTCCCTTCAAAAGCCTCCATGTCACTGTGGCCCATGAAGCCCCCCCCCCCCCCCGGCCACTCCATCATGGGCACCCCCTCCCTTCATCCTCACCCTTTCCCCCGCCCTCTCCTGCCTCCTCCTCATCTCATGTCATCCCCATTTGATAGATGAGGGAATCGAGGCAGAGAAATATAGTGCCTTGCCCTAGGTCGCACAGCATGCAAGTGGATAGCGCACGGACCTGGGAGTCAGACGGACCTGGGTTGTAATCCCGGCTCGGCCACCTGTTGGCTGTTTTACCTTGGGCGAGTCACTTCGCTACTCTGGGCCTCAGTTCCCTCATCTGTAAAATGGGGATTAAGACCGGGAGCCCCCCGTGGGACAGGGACTGCGTTCAAGCCGATTTGCCTGTATCCACGCCAGCGCTTAGTGTGGTGCCTGGCCCATTGTAAGTGCTTAACAAATACCACCATATTTATTATTATTGTTATGGGGATCAAGACGATGAGCCCCTTGTGGGACAGGGACCGTGTCCAACCTTCGAAGGTGAGAAGGAGGTAGCGTAACTGGGAGAGGAGGAGCATGCTGACCTCTCAATTTTCCTGGGAGACGGGGGCAGTAGAAATAGAGGAGGCCCGCTTGGGGGAGGGCAGCAGGGCAGGAAGCATCATCTGGAGGGTGCCAAACCTTGGTGATAATACTAACGATAATGGTGGTATTTGTTCAATGCTTACTTTGTGCCAGGAGCTGTACTAAGCACTGGGGTAGATACAAGCTAACTGGGGGTTGGACACAGTCCCTGCCCCACATAGGGCTCACTGTCTCAATTCCCATTTTCCAGATGAGGGAACCGAGGCCCAGATAAGTGAAGTGACTTGCCCAAGGTCACCCAGCAGACAAGTGGAACCCTGGTCCTTCTGATTCCCAGGCCTGGGCTCTAGCCACTAGGCCATGCTGCTTCCCAGTAGAAGCGGTAGTATTGATTAAGCACTTACTGTGTGCCAAGCACCGGGAGGCGGTGTGACCCCATGGATAGAGCACGGGCCTGGGTTCTAATCCCAGTTCCACTGTCTGCCTGCTTTGTGACGTTGGGCCAGTCACTGAGCCTCAGTTTCCTCAACTGCTAAACAATAATAATTATAATAGTCACAATAACTGTGGCATTTGTTAAGCGTTTACTATGTGCCAGATGCTGTACCTAAGCACTGGAGCAGAGGCAGGCAAATAGGATTGGATAAAGTCCGTGTCCCACTCGTGGGGCTCACGGTCTTAATCCCTATTTTACGGGTGAGGGAACTGAGGCCAAGAGAAGCGAAATGACTTGCCCAGGGTCACCCAGCAGACAAGTGGCAGAGCTAGGATTAGGATCCAGTCCTTCTGACTCCCAGGCCCGTGCTGCAAAATGGGGATTCAGTGCTTGTTCGCCCTCCTACCTGCCTGACACATAGAAAGTTCTTAACGAATGAGGTCAAAATAGCACCGTGCCAAGCCCTGGAAATAAATACCTGAATGAGATGACAGTCCCTGACCCCCAGGGGGCGCCGGTGACAGACAGCTTGGGACCCATGAAAAATAAAAACCCAGGGGCCAGAGAAGGGAGGGCAGCGATTACTGCAGCAAGAATAACTGGGTGCGTGGCTACAGGAGAAGAGTTTCAGGTTCCCCCCAGCTCAGAGTCCACAGTCACTACGCCCACAGCAGCCACCTCGGCAGCCGCCGCAACTGCTGGAGCAACTTCATCCACGGGAGCAACTCCACTTAAAAAGATTCCAAGAATTCCTCCCACACTTTACTTCCCCGAAGAAAATGATCTGCTAGAAAATGTCCTGGGATCATCTTCCGTATTACTTGCTACTTACCTCCCATCCTACCTTGCCTCGCTGCTCTTCGGCTACAACCCACCCCGCACACTTGGTGGCTCTAATGCCAACCTTCTCAGTGGACCTCGTTTTCATCTGCCTCGCCGCTGACCTTCCTCCACGTCCTGCCTCTGGCCTGGGACGCCCTCCCTCTTTCATATCTGATATGATCAGGGAATACAATCTGATATTGTAAGAGAATCATAAAACACGTTTTTTTTTTAAGTGGTACTTGTTAGTCAACCGTATTTATTGAGCGCCTACTGTGTGCAGAGCCCTGTGTTAAGCCCTTTGTAGAGTACAACATAACGATAAACAGGCACATTCCCTGTCCCCAACGAGCTTACAGTCTAGTTAAGGACTTCCTATGTGTCAAGCACAGAACTCGGTGCTGAGGTAGATACAAGCTAGCCAGGTTGGGCGAGGTTCATCCCACGGGGGCTCACGGTCTTAAAAACCCATTTTACAGATGAGGGAAATGAGGGCCAGAGAAGTAAAGGGACTTGCCCAAGGTCACACTCTGGATGCTTTGTCCCAATGAAGTGTCATCAAAACCTGAGCCTGCAAACCTTCCCAGTTGATGAGGAATCTGGCCAGAGAGAGAACCTTCCGGGTGGGTTGATTCCTACCCAGAAGTCCAGTCCAGATCACGGAAGACCGGTCAGTTAGACCTTTCCTCAGCTGGCCACAGTGAGGGAGGATGACTCACACGGATTCCCCAAATATTGGCAGACTGATCTTCGAACACTGTGAAATTCCCGATGATTTCAAAGAAGCTCGCAGAAAGAACCTGGGCCTTGGAGTCAGAGGGCCTGGATTCTAATTCTGGCCTCTGCCACTTGATTGCTGTGTGACCTTGGGTAAGTCACTTCACTACTCTGGGCCTCCATTTCCTCAACTGCAAAACTGGAATTCGATACCTATTCTCTCTCCTACTTAGACCGTGAGACCCAAGAGATACAGGGACTTTGCATCTGTTCCCATTTCCTTCTCAAGTCGCAGGAGCACTATCAGACCACTCATGCCACGGAGTGCTTTTAGGGGGAATCCAGGCACTAGGATCACCTCAACCATCTCAGAGCTGGTGAGAAGGAATTACACTTTTCTCTCTCTTCTGCTCAGCGACAATGATTCCCCTGGCTCTTGGACTCCCAAGCCTGGTGCCTTTACCATCTCCTCTGGACTTTTAACTCCTGCCTTAAACTTCCAGTGCCCCCAGCTCCCTCCTTATCGCCAAGGCAACCGTCAGTGCTTAATACCATGCTGTGCACTTTGGAAGTATGTACTAAATACTCCTCCTACTATCAAAGACTAGTGACCCTGAAGCCACTGGACTTACCCTGACCCCAAATCTTCCCACCCACCCCACATCCACCCTCATCCCTCACGGAGAAGCAGCGTGGCTTAGTGGAAAGAGCCCGGGCTTGGGAGTCAGAGTTTGTGGGTTCTAATCCCGGCTCCGCCGCTTGTCTGCTGTGTGATTTTGGGCAAGTCACTTGACTTCCCTGTGCCTCAGTTCCCTCATCTGTAAAATGGGGATTAAGACTGTGAGCCCCACGTGGGACAACCTGATAACCTTGTATCTACCCCAGTGCTTAGAACAATGCTCGTCACATAGTAAGCGCTTAGCAAATGCCATTATTATCATTACCATTATTATTATTATTATAATCCTTCCCAGCTACCTCACATCTGCCTAATTTAGAAGTCCAACCCCTCAAACTTTGCCTTAGATGGCTCTGCCTTCACACCACCTGGACACTTGCATCCACTTTTCTTCTAGTTAAGGACTGGTTGGCATCTTCAACCAGTTCCTCTGTGCCGATTCAATTCCTTCCCCACTGCTTTCAAATATGCCCCAAACTTCCCCTAGTTTTAAACAACAACAAGAAAACCCCCCGCCCTGTACTCCACAGTCCCATCTGCTGCTCACTCCACCCACTTCTTACCATTCCTACCCAAAACCCTAGAGTGGGTCATTTATAACAGCTCCCTCTGCTTCCTTTTCCATCACCTCCTCAATCCCTGAAATATCGAGCTCCACTCCTTTGAGAGGACAAATCACCTGCTCCCGCTCAGCCTGCCCCTCCCTCTCCTCCTCCTCCTTCCTCTCCTCCTTGCCCTCCTTCCCCCTTTCTGTAGTCCTCTTCATAATACTAATAATGGGGATGGTATTTAAACACTTACTAGGTGTAAAGCACTGTTCCAAATGCTGAGGTAGACAGAAGCTAATTGGGTTGGACCTAGACCCTGTCCCACATAGGGCAAACAGTCTTAATCCCCATTTTAAAGAGAAGTGAAGTGACTTGCCCTAGGTCACACAGAAGACAAGTGGCAGAGCTGGGAGTAGAACCCAGGTCTTGCCGGTTCCCAGGCCTGTGCTCTATTCACTGTCCCACATTGTTTCTTCAAACAGCTAAGTGCCAAGCATTGTGCCAAGCGCTGTGGTAGATAGAATCAGATACAATCCCTGTCCCCCATGGGAAATGCAGCCTAACACTTCTCTGTGCCCCAGTTATCCCATCTGTAAAATGGGGATTCGATCCTACTCCCTTTTACTTAGACTGTGAGTCCCACGTGGGACTGTGGGCCACCTGATGACCTTGTATCTACCCCAGTGCTTAGAACAGTGCTTGGCACCGAGTAAATGCTTAATGAGTACCATAATTAAAACCACATTCATTAATTAACAGGGAAGAAGAAAAAGTATTTAACCCCCATTTTGCAGATGAAAAACTAAGGCAAAGAGAAGACTTGTCCAAGGTCACACAGAGGAGGCTAGTGACTGAGATTAGAGCTCCAGCATGCTGGGGAAGCAACATGACATAGTGGATAGAGCATGGGCCTAGGAGTCAGAAGGTCATGGGTTCTTATCCCAGCTCTACCACTTGTCTGCTGTGTGACCCTGGGCAAGTCACTTCACTTCTCTGTGCCCCAGCTACCTCACAGGAACTGTGTCCAACTTGGTTTGCCCGTAACCATGCCAGCGGTTAATACTGTGCCTGGCACATAGTCAGCGCTTAATGCCATCATCATCATTATCATCATCAGTCTCTCTCTTTTTCATGATATTTGTTTTTAAATGGCATTTATAAGCACTGTATCAGGCACCGTTCTAAATGCTGGGGCAGATGCCAGGTCATCAGCTTGGACCCAGTCCGTGCGTTGAATCCCCATTTTACAGGTGAGGGAACTGAGGCCCAGAGAAGTCAAGTGACTTGCTCAAGATCACACAGCAGGCAAGTGGCAAAATCAGAATTAGAATCCAGATCCTTCGGGACTCCCAGGCCTGTGCTCTATTGTTCTGTTATCCTCTGCCAAGCACTTACTAGAGGGCTCTGCGCACAGTAAGCACTCAATAAATACCATTGCAGGCAAAAACTCTACGCATCAGGCAAAACCTCCTCACCCTCGGCTTCAAGGCTCTCCATCACCTCGCCCCCTCCTCCCTCACCTCCCTTCTCTGCTTCTACAGCCCAGCCCGTACCCTCCGCTCCTCTGCTGCTAATCTCCTCGCCGTGCCTCGTTCTCGCCTGTCCCACCGTCGACCCCCGGCCCACGTCCTCACCCTGGCCTGGAATGCCCTCCCTCCGCACATCCGCCAAGCTAGCTCTCTTCCTCCCTTCAAAGCCCTACTGAGAGCTCACCTCCTCCAGGAGGCCTTCCCAGACTGAGCCCCCTTCTTCCCGTCCCCCTCCTCCCCCTCCCCATCCCCCCCACCTTACCTCCTTCCCCTCCCCACACCACCTGCATATATGTTTGTACTCTATTTATTGATTGATTTTATTTGTACATATTTATTCTATTTATTTTATTTTGTTAATATGTTTTGTCTTCTTGTCTGTCTCCCCCTTCTAGACTGTGAGCCCACTGTTGGGTAGGGACTGTCTCTATATGTTGCCAACTTGTACTTCCCAAGCGCTTAGTACAGTGCTCTGCACACAGTAAGCGCTCAATAAATACGAATGAATGAATGAATGAATGAATGATCCCAACAGGGGCGGCCATGCCACCAGAGGGTGGCAAGTCACATAGGGTGGCGTGTGGCCAACCGTGTAGCCAGCACCTGGCATTCTGAGGAGCGGAGGGAGGGGTTGAAGCAGTGTGGCCTTGTGGACAGAGGCCAAGCCTGGGAGTCAGAAGGACCTGGGTTCTAATCCCGGCTCCACCGTTTATCAGCTCTGTGACCTTGGGCAAGTCACTTCTCACATGAGGAAATACAAAGCTTGCAACCCCACTGTCTTGCCAAATTAGGGTTTGAAAATAACCCCAAGAAGATCCCCTGAATGTTTACCACGCTTTGTCCTTCCAGGAGGAAGGTTTCCGATTCTGGAAATGAAAGTGATTCGAGCAGCTCAGCCCTGCTGCGAGACAGGTGCTCAGCTGGGTCTGGTTTCCAAAGCTTCATTCAGTGCTTGGCACACGGTAAGCACTTAAAATTCCACAATCATCATCTCGTTTATAAGACTGGGTTCCATGTTTGTGTATGTGCGGGAGCAACGAATTGTAGAAGGAATTCCTTCTTTCAGGAAGGAAAGAATCTAGTTTACATTTTGCTGGTTCCCCTACTGCTGACAAAATGCTAAAGAGGTGTTTAACACCTCGAGAAGCAGAGTGGCCTGGTGGAAAGAGCATGGGCTTGGGAGTCAGAGGATGTGGGTTCTAATCCCTGCTCCACTACTTGTCTGCTGTGTGACCTTGGGCAAGCCACTGAACTTCTTTGTGCCTCAGTTCCCTCACCTGGAAAATGGGGCTTAAGTCTCTGAGCCCCTTGTGGGACAACCTGATGACCCCCCAAGGGTCATCTACCCCAGTGCATAGCACAGTGCTTGGCACATAGTAAGCGCTTAACAAAAACCATCATCGTCATTATTATTTAATGGTGGTCAGCAGGGGCAAGGTGCTCATTGGAGTATCGTGGAAGCAGCCGAAACTGCACCCCGAGGAAATCACTGGGGTGACTGGTCAAGCACGGCAAGACCACAAGTGTGATCGGGAAGCGCTGTGATTCAAACGCACCTGTTTTGAAAGCACGGCGCTACTGGAGGCACCAGAGTGGGAAGCATTATGCGTAATAATACTATTGGTATTTGTTAAACGTTTACTATGTGCTAAGCACTGTACTACGCTCTAGGATAGATGCAAGGAAATTGGGATGGACACAGTCCCTGTCCCAGATAGGGCATACAGCCTTAATCCCTATTTTACAGATACAGTAACAGAGGCCCAGAGAAGTGAAGTGACTTGCCCGAGGTCACACAGCAGACAAGTGGAGTGGGCTGGGACTAGAACCCATGTCCTTCTGACTCCCAGGCCCGTGCTCTAGTCACTTTGCCTGCTGCTTCTCTAGCCTCAGGAGCGGGGCCTCCCCTGCCATTTAGGAAGGGAGACTGATCCATCCATCATGTCCTTACTCACCCTGCCCCGTCCACTCTTAGCTTCTTGAAAGTAGTCTGCAGGCTCTCCTCTTCCGCGTCCTTGGCTTCAGATTTCATGGTGGGATGTGTTACTCCGCCACAGATGTTCGTCGTTAATGCCGCTCAGATTGCTCGGCAATAAGGCCTGGACCCAAGATTCACCCCCCAGTCCCCGCCACCCCCATTCCCCCACCCTCCAGCCTGTAACTCTTGCCAAACTAATCCTAATCTCATTTCCTCTTCCCCCACTCCCTTCTGTGTCGCCTCTGCCCCCCCTTTATGGACCCCCCTCAGCTCCACAGCACTTATGTCCATAACCATAATTTATCTATATTAATGTCTACCCCCTAGACTGTAAGGTCATTACGGGCAGGTAACATGTCTACCGATTCTGTTTAGATTGACCTCTCCCCAGCTCTTTGTACAGTGGTCTGCACACACTCAGTGCTCAATAGAAGTGATGGTGGACTCCTCCCTCAGACACTCCCTGGCTCACTAACTCTGAGAGCAGGTGCCAAGAACTCCCTGTTGCTGCCAAGGCCAGCAGCTCACCAGGGTTTGTGCTTCTGTTGTCTCAGCAGTCATGAGCACTGGGAATGGGGATTAGGAGGAGGAGGAGCAGCAGCAGCAACAGTTATTTCTTTTAATGGTATTTGTTCAGCACTTACCATGTGCAAGGCTCTGTAAGAAGCCCTGGTTGATCAGGTTGAACAAAGTCCCAGTCCCACACGGGACTCACAGCCTTAATCCCCATTTTACAGATGAGGGCACTGAGGCCCAGAGAAGTGAAGTGATCTTCCCAAGGTAACACAGCAGACCAGTACATGCCAAGCACTATACTAAGCGGTGGGGTAGATACAAGGTAATCAGGTCGGACACAGTCCCTATCCCACATGGAGCTCACAATCTTAATCTCCATTTTACAGATGAAGTAACTGAGGCTCAGAGAAGTGAAGTGACTTGCCCAAGGTCACACAGCAGACATGTGGCAGAGGTGGGATTAGAACCCAATGGGGATTAAGATCGTGAGCCCCATGTGGGACCTGGACTGTGTCTCACCTGATGAACTAATCTCTATTAGCCCAGCACTTAGTTCGGTGCCTGGGACATAGGAAGTGCTTCACAAACACCATGGGAAAACAAAATCAGTGCCATCGGAAGGTGATAGAGAGCGGCAGCCTCACCGAACCACGGAAGGGCAGGCTCCCAGACCGACGCCAGATGCCCGGAATGGATGATAGAGTGGCACGGCTTCACAGAACAATGCCTAGTAGTGCATGGAACAGTGCTTGGCACATAGTAAGCGCTTAGCAAATGCCATCATTATTATTATTAGAGAGGAGCAACATCCCAGAACAAGTCTGCTGTTCCGCACTACACTCTAATATACTGCCACGAGGCGCAGCTTTCGTGAACAAGGCAGAGGTCACCAGGGGGCGATAGAGAGGCACAGCCTCCCAGAATAACGATTATTGCCACCAGGGGGCAGGCTGCAGCTCTCAGACCAGGGGATGGTTCGGGTTTCAGGGACCAGGGGAATCTCTCCATAGCAGCTGATCAGTGCCTTTCCTCGGCCTCGAGGATCATCCCTCTTACACTGTGGGCACTTTCAACGCCCAGATTTACTCCATTACTGAGTGGGCTGCATTACTACCCCTGGGGAGGGGGCGGGGTGTGTGTGTGTGTGTGTGTGTGAGAGAGAGAGAGAGAGAGAGAGAGAGAGAGAATAATAGGGAGGAAGAAGCGTGATGTAGTTCATTCATTCATTCAATCGTCTTTATTGAGCGCTTACTGTGTGCAGAGCACTGTACTAAGCGCTTGGGAAGTCCAAGTTGGCAACATATAGAGACGGTCCCTACCCAACAGCGGGCTCACAGTCTAGAAGGGGGAGACAGACACCAAAAGAAAACATTAACAAAATAAAAGAAATAGAATAGTAAATATGTACAAGTAACTGCCACTCACAGGAGAACAGGGGCTGGGGCACTGTGCAGGGCTGTAGTTCTGTCTGATTTGACTGGGACTGAGAAGACCCAGAACCCTTAATTCTGTAGATGGGTCAAAAATAAATAGGATAGAAATGTACAAGTAAAATAAATAAATAAATAAAGAGTAATAAATATGTACAACCATATATACATATATACAGGTGCTGTGGGGAAGGGAAGGAGGTAAGATGGGGGGATGGAGAGGGGGACGAGGGGGAGAGGAAGGAAGGGGCTCAGTCTGGGAAGGCCTCCTGGAGGAGGTGAGCTCTCAGCAGGGCCTTGAAGGGAGGAAGAGAGCTAGCTTGGCGGAGGGGCAGAGGGAGGGCATTCCAGGCCCGGGGGATGACGTGGGCCGGGGGTCGACGGCGGGACAGGCGAGAACGAGGCACAGTGAGGAGATTAGCGGTGGAGGAGCGGAGGTTGCGGGCTGGGCAGTAGAAGGAGAGAAGGGAGGTGAGGTAGGAGGGGGCGAGGTGATGGAGAGCCTTGAAGCCCAGGGTGAGGAGTTTCTGCCTGATGCGCAGATTGATCGGTAGCCACTGGAGATTTTTGAGGTCAAGCCTCACTGTGACTATAGTCCTGTCTATAGGGTCACTGAGCAGTCTCAATCCCCCAAGAAGGGACCTTTCTGGGCTCAACAGAGAAGCATGTGGGATCTAATGTCAGCAAGAGGATAAAGTGCCTATCAGTGTTTCTACCCTACTTTTCTCTGAAAAGCAGAGTGTACACACTCCTGCCTGAGATGAAGATGAGATGCCCCTACCCAACAGTGGGCTCACAGTCTAGAAGGGGGAGACAGAGAACAAAACATATTAACAAAATAAAATAAATAGAATAGATATGTACAAGTAAAATAAATAGAGTAATAAATACGTACAAACATATATACATATATACAGGTGCTGTGGGGAAGGGAAGGAGGTAAGGCGGGGGGGATGGAGAGGGGGAGGAGGGGGAGAGGAAGGAGGGGGCTCAGTCTGGGAAGGCCTCCTGGAGGAGGTGAGCTCTCAGTAGGGCCTTGAAGAGAGGAAGAGAGCTAGCTTGGCGGATGTGTGGAGGGAGGGCATTCCAGGCCAGGGGGATGATGTGGGCCGGGGGTCGACGGTGGGACAGGTGAGAACGAGGCACGGTGAGGAGATTAGCGGCAGAGGAGCGGAGGGTGCGGGCTGGGTTGTAGAAGGAGAGAAGGGAGGTGAGGTAGGAGGGGGCGAGGTGATGGAGAGCCTTGAAGCCGAGGGTGAGGACTTTCCCCTCTTCACTCTTTCCCCCTTCAAAGCCCTACTGAAGGCTCAACTCCTCCAAAGGCCTTCCCAGACTAAGCCCCCCTTTTCCTCAACTCCCCCTCCCTCCCGTATCACCTCAACTCACTCCCTTTGCTCATGCCCCCACCTGTTCCCACCACACAACATTTATGTATTTATATAGGTGTAATTCTTTTTATTTATATTGCTGCCTGTATACTTGTTTTGATGTCTGTCTTCCCCCTTCTAGACTGTAAGCCCTGTATGGGCGGGGGTTGTCTGTCTTTGTTGCTGAATTGTACTTTCCAAGCGCTTAGTCCAGTGCCCTGCACACACTATGTACTCAATAAATACGATTGAATGAATGAATGAATGAATGAATGAAGTGTCCATCCCATTCCTCGCTGAGAAGTGGAGTTTGTGGTGAGCAAGAGTGAGTCCATCTTTTAACGCAGAATCCATTTCCTAAGAAATTATTCCATGACCCCGACAGCAACCAGGGCAATGGAGGAACTGGGAGGGAAACTGAATTATCTTGCCGAAAAGTTTGAGGGGGACTTGAATGGCTGAAAAGAAATGGAATTGTTTTGCAGAGGGATTTGAGGAGCCGCTAAATTGCTCTCCTGGGCAGAATAAAGGCTGCCGGGTGGGTTGGAGCCCGAGGGGTAAGGAAGCACGGGGAGGGTGCGGTTGCCTTCCCCCCAGGCTTCTCCTGGTAATGAGCCGCCTGAGCTGAAATCAGCAGGGAATCAGAACCACAAAGGAGAAGTCCAGCGGCAATCCTCCCCCTTCCCCCCAACCTCCCAAACAACCGATAAAAGGGGGAATGAACTGGTCCCCGGGGGCCGCGGAACAAAGAAAAAACACAAACTATAAGACCTGCGCTGAGACACCTTACTGGGGCCGAGGCCAAAGCACCTACGACTTGAACCAGGATGGCATGCTGTGGGGGGCCAGACTCCTTGAAACTCTTCTGACGTGGGTCTGTCTTCATGACACCTGGGGAAGCCAGTCGGATTGGTAGCTATTTTTTGTCGTAATTGTGTGTGTATGTGAATGTGTGTAAGAAACCCATTAGTACAGTGCTCTACACACAGTAAGCGCTCAAAAAATATGACTGAATGAATGAATAATAATAATGGCATTTATTAAGCGCTTACTATGTGCAAAGCACTGTTCTAAGCGCTGGGGAGCTTACAAGGTGATCAGGTTGTCCCCCAGGGGACTCACAGTCTTAATCCTCATTTTACAGGTGAGGTAACTGAGGCACAGAGAAGTTAAGTCCAGCGCTTAGAACAGTGCTTTGCACATAGTAAGCGCTTAACAAATCCCATCATTATTATTAAGTTGACTTGCCCAAAGTCACACAGCTGACAGTTGGCGGAGCCGGGATTATTATATTACTCCCCTCCTCAAAAATCTCCAGTGGCTACCAGTCAATCTGCGCATCAGGCAGAAACTCCTCACCCTGGGCTTCAAGGCTCTCCATCACCTCGCCCCCTCCTACCTCACCTCCCTTCTCTCCTTCTACAGCCCAGACCGCACCCTCCGCTCCTCCGCCGCTAATCTCCTCACCGTACCTCGCTCTCGCCTGTCCGGCCATCGACCCCCGGCCCACGTCATCCCCCGAGCCTGGAATGCCCTCCCTCTGCCCATCCGCCAAGCTAGCTCCCTTCCTCCCTTCAAGGCCCTGCTGAGAGCTCATCTCCTCCAGGAGGCCTTCCCAGACTGAGCCCCTTCCTTCCTCTCCCCCTCGTCCCTCTCTCCATCCCCCCATCTTACCTCCTTCCCTTCCCCACAGCACCTGTATATATGTATATATGTTTGTACATATTTATTACTCTATTTATTTATTTATTTATTTTATTTGTACATATCTATTCTATTTATTTTATTTTGTTAGTATGTTTGGTTTTGTTCTCTGTCTCCCCCTTTTAGACTGTGAGCCCACTGTTGGGTAGGGACTGTCTCTATATGTTGCCAATTTGTACTTCCCAAGCGCTTAGTACAGTGCTCTGCACATAGTAAGCGCTCAGTAAATACGATTGATGATGATGATGATGATTTGAACCCATGAACTCTGACTCCAAAGCCCGGGCTCTTTCCACTGAGCCACACTGCTTCTCTGTGTGGTAGGCATCTACTCCCCTTTTAGTTAGGTTAAGCATGGGATGAAGTATTCTGCTGTATACAGTGGTAATAATAATGCCAATGATGTCATTTGTCAAGTGCTTACTATGTGCCAGACATTGTATTAAGTGAAGGGATGGGTACAAGCAAATTGGTTTGGACCCAGTCTCTGTCCCACTTGAACAGGGGACAGTCTCAATCCCCATTTTACAGATGAGGGAACTGAAGCACGGAGAAGTGAAGTGACTTGCCCAAGGTCATACAGCAGACAAGTGGTGGAGTCAGAATTAGAACCCACTACATTCTGACTCCCAGGCCCGGGCTCTTTCCACTAAGCCATCTTGCTGCTTCTCAAATGGTAGCTTGGTTTCACTTTAGAACTTGTACTGAGCACCCTGAAACTGAAGGGGAGCCAATTCCCCTGTGACAGGCTCATAAAGTTGAACACCTGAATTGAAAGGGGAGACAGTCCCCGTGGAAGGGCTCGTACACTGAGTACCTGAAACTAAAGGGGGGAGACAATGTCGCCTCCTCCCCTCCCGCCCCCCCCCCCCCCCGCGCCGTGACGAAGTTGTGTGGGTTCCTAGCTGAGATCAAGTCAGCAGGAGTGTGGGCTGGGAGGATAGAAAGTAGGTATTGTACTACTCAGTGGAAAGAGCACGGGTTTGGGAGTCAGAGGTCATGGGTTCAAATCCCAGCTCCTCCAATTGTCAGCAGTGTGACTTTGGGCAAGTCCCTTAACTTCTCTGTGCCTCAGTTACCTCATCTGGGGATTAAGACTGTGAGCCCCACGTGGATGGCCTGAACACCATGTATCCTCCCCAGTGCTTAGAATGGTGCTTTGCACATAGTAAGCGCTTTACAAATGCCATCATTTCTATCATTATTATTATTAACTGCATTCTATCCACTGTGCAGTTCTGCACCTTCAACCAATCGCTCGGGTTGTTGGAGCGCTTATTGTGTGCAGAGCTCTGTATTAAGAATTTCGGAGAGTACCATACCACAGACACGTTCTCTGAAATGTCCTCTCCATCCCCCCCGCCTTACCTCCTTCCCTTCCCCACAGCACCTGTATATATGTATATATGTTTGTACATATTTATTACTCTATTTATTTATTTATTTATTTTACTTGTAC